>NW_027507825.1:3731956-3761905 GCF_037356315.1 Lithobates pipiens
CAATGTAAAGAACATTCTTCTCACTGATCACCAATGTAAGGAACATTCTTCTCACTGATCACCAATGTAAAGAACATTCTTCTCACTGATCACCAATGTAAGGAACATTCTTCTCACTGATCACCAATGTAAAGAACATTCTTCTCACTGATCACCAATGTAAGGAACATTCTTCTCACTGATCACCAATGTAAAGAACATTCTTCTCACTGTTCACCAATGTAAGGAACATTCTTCTCACTGATCACCAATGTAAGGAACATTCTTCTCACTGATCACCAATGTAAGGAACATTCTTCTCACTGATCACCAATGTAAAGAACATTCTTCTCACTGATCACCAATGTAAGGAACATTCTTCTCACTGATCACCAATGTAAAGAACATTCTTCTCACTGATCACCAATGTAAAGAACATTCTTCTCACTGATCACCAATGTAAGGAACATTCTTCTCACTGATCACCAATGTAAGGAACATTCTTCTCACTGATCACCAATGTAAGGAACATTCTTCTCACTGATCACCAATGTAAGGAACATTCTTCTCACTGATCACCAATGTAAGGAACATTCTTCCCACTGATCACCAATGTAAGGAACATTCTTCTCACTGATCACCAATGTAAGGAACATTCTTCTCACTGATCACCAATGTAAGGAACATTCTTCTCACTGATCACCAATGTAAGGAACATTCTTCTCACTGATCACCAATGTAAAGAACATTCTTCTCACTGATCACCAATGTAAAGAACATTCTTCTCACTGATCACCAATGTAAAGAACATTCTTCTCACTGATCACCAATGTAAGGAACATTCTTCTCACTGATCACCAATGTAAGGAACATTCTTCTCACTGATCACCAATGTAAGGAACATTCTTCTCACTGATCACCAATCTTCTCCACTGTTCCACCTATGTCACAGGAACATTCTTCTCAACTGAATCACCAATGATAAGGAACATTCTTCTCACTGATCACCAATGTAAGGGAACATTCTTTCTCACTGATCACCAATGTAAAGAACATTCTTCTCACTGATCACCAATGTAAGGAACATTCTTCTCACTGATCACCAATGTAAAGAACATTCTTCTCACTGATCACCAATGTAAAGAACATTCTGATCACCAATGTAAGGAACATTCTTCTCACTGATCACCAATGTAAGGAACATTCTTCTCACTGATCACCAATGTAAAGAACATTCTTCTCACTGATCACCAATGTAAGGAACATTCTTCTCACTGATCACCAATGTAAGGAACATTCTTCTCACTGATCACCAATGTAAGGAACATTCTTCTCACTGATCACCAATGTAAAGAACATTCTTCCCACCGATCACCAATGTAAGGAACATTCTTCTCACTGATCACCAATGTAAGGAACATTCTTCTCACTGATCACCAATGTAAAGGAACATTCTTCTCACTGATCACCAATGTAAGGAACATTCTTCCCACTGATCACCAATGTAAGGAACATTCTTCTCACTGATCACCAATGTAAGGAACATTCTTCTCACTGATCACCAATGTAAGGAACATTCTTCTCACTGATCACCAATGTAAGGAACATTCTTCTCACTGATCACCAATGTAAGGAACATTCTTCTCACTGATCACCAATGTAAGGAACATTCTTCTCACTGATCACCAATGTAAGGAACATTCTTCCACTGATCACCAATGTAAGGAACATTCTTCTCACTGATCACCAATGTAAGGAACATTCTTCTCACTGATCACCAATGTAAGGAACATTCTTCTCACTGATCACCAATGTAAGGAACATTCTTCTCACTGATCACCAATGTAAGGAACATTCTTCTCACTGATCACCAATGTAAGGAACATTCTTCTCACTGATCACCAATGTAAGGAACATTCTTCTCACTGATCACCAATGTAAGGAACATTCTTCTCACTGATCACCAATGTAAGGAACATTCTTCTCACTGATCACCAATGTAAGGAACATTCTTCTCACTGATCACCAATGTAAGGAACATTCTTCTCACTGATCACCAATGTAAGGAACATTCTTCCCACTGATCACCAATGTAAGGAACATTCTTCTCACTGATCACCAATGTAAGGAACATTCTTCTCACTGATCACCAATGTAAGGAACATTCTTCCCTCCGATCACCAATGTAAGGGACATTTCCCCTCATCTCCAGTACACATCCCCTCTCCCAGCAGAAATATTTGCCTCCCATCCCCCCTTCCAGCTCCCGAAATCCCACCAGCACTCTATCCCTCAAATTTCCCCTCCAAGCACACATCCTCTCCCCCCAGCACTCCAAAATCCCCCCCAATCACCCCTCCTAGCATAACCCCCCATTTTCTCATCCTAGCACAAATACCCCCTCCCCCCCCAAAAAAATTCTCCTCCTAACACAAGTTCCTTCCCCCCTCTACCATACAATCTCTTCTAGCACAAACCCTCCAAATCCCTCCTCCTAGCACAAATCCTTCTCCCACCCCCCTCCCAACACAAATCCCGCCAAATCCCCACAAACCCCCAACTTTTCCTGCGTAAAACAATTCTTACCCCCTTTTGTTCACCAAATTCCCCCACCCGACACCAATCTCCACCCCCAATCTCCTTGCAGCACCCCCCCCCCCTCAAATCACATGACAACACAGTGCCCAGGACAGTAGCCCCACCTGCCCGCCCCCTTGTCCCGGCCCTGATCACATGATGCAATGGAAGCTTAACCAATCTCTGAATGCAGCCCCCCCGCCCCAGCCCCGTGGCCCCCCGCCGTGGTCAGATACATCTCCAGCAGAGGCCACAAGATCCGTCCATTCCACTTGTGTTGAGCTGGGTTGATTTGTCCAGACAGAAGGAGATGTACGGAGACGTCGTCTACGCGTCTTTCATACACGCAATTACTCGGCTTTCCTGGCAGGAATATTATTTGATTGCTTTAGCAAGCGCTTGTCAGGATATCAGACTTGTTTTCACAAAACGCTCGGCGCGACTGACGGTTCTCTGACAGATTACAAACAAGCGCAGCGAGCCGGCCCGGTAATTGGGTTTTTCTAGCAGCTGTTTGGGTGAAGGAGGATGCCGATCCATCCAGAAATAAATCTTGTAGTCGTCCCTCATCTGCCAGGGAACGTCTATTTCATCAGCTTTCTTTTACTGCTTCTCTTAATTCTGCGCCGATTGCTGACGCTGTATATTAAAGAGGAACTCCGGGATAATAAATCCACCGGTCATGTGACTTCTCCCTGAATCTCGGTGATCTTTGTGTTATTCTCCCAGATCTGTGCAGTAATCCAGTGTGAGACTTCCTGTAATAAAGACCGCTCGCTGCTGCCCTCTCTCCTCGAGCAGGAGGACTGGTCTTGTCTCCGCCCTCTTCTGTAGTGGGTGGAGCCTGCTGGGCCCCTTCCACAGCTCTGATCTCTCTCCTTAAAGCGGAGTTCCAGCCTGGGGGAAAAAAATATTAAAGTCAGCAGCTAGAAATATTGTAGCTGCTGACTTTTAATATATGGACACTTACCTGTCCCAGGAAGCCTGCAATGTCGGCACCCCAGCTGATCTTTGGTTCCCTACCGCGCATGCGCAAAGCGTGCCATGCTTTCTAATTTGCCTGGCAGCAGAGGAAGGAGGAGGGGGGGCGAACGTTCGAGAGATGGCGCTGCGGCGCCGTCTCCCAGGAAGTGAGGACAGGGACCTGTCACAGGTACCCCGTTCCCCTCTGAAAGGTGCTAAAGATGGCACCGGGGGTGTGGGGGGGAGTGGAAGTTTCACTTTTGGGTGGAATTTTGCTTTTAGCAGGAGGACTGGTCTTGTCTCCGCCCCCCTCCTGTAGTTTTCTGTAGTGGGTGGGGTCTGTTGGGCCCCTCCCACAGCTCTGTTCTCTCTCCTTAAGCAGGGGGAGTGGTCTTGTCTCCTCCCCCTACTGCCATTAGTAGCAGTCTCCTGACAGAACTCCCCAACCCAGAGGTTTGACTGGCGGTCTTATCCGCATGGCCCCCTGGATAAAAGCCCGCACCAGGGAATGCGATGCAAGTGGCTTCTGAAAAAAACACGGACAGGGCCGAAATCTGCACCTTGATAGTGCTTACGGCCAAATTCATTTCTAGGCCTGACTGGAGGAAGGCCAAGATCCTGCTAATGACATACTTTCTAGGATGCCATTCCCTGAGTTCACACCAGGAAACATATGCCCTCCAGATTTTCTAGTAAATAAGCCTGGAGGCCGGCTTTTTGGCATTGACCAAAGTAGAAAGGACTGGCCCCGAAAGGCCACGGTCTCTCAGAATGTGGGTCTCAGCAGCCA
Source organism: Lithobates pipiens (assembly GCF_037356315.1). Taxonomy (NCBI): domain Eukaryota; kingdom Metazoa; phylum Chordata; class Amphibia; order Anura; family Ranidae; genus Lithobates; species Lithobates pipiens. The sequence goes on from NW_027507825.1 coordinate 3,736,266, forward strand.
AACCATCAAATTCAGACTGTGTAAAGCAGGATGGTAGATTGGACCCTGTGAGAGCAGATCTGGCCGGAGAGGGAGGATCCATGGCCTGCCTACTGCCAACTTCATGATTTCCGCGTACCATGGTCCCCTGGGCCAAGCCGGAGCTACCAAAAGGACCGACTTTGTCTCCCTCTTGACTCTTCCCAGGAACCGCGACAGAAGCGGGCTCGGGGGGAAGGCATAGATCAGATTGTACTGATCCCAGGGAACTGTCAGAGCATCTGACCCCTGAGCAAGTGCATCTCTTGTCCTTGACACAAACTTATCCAGCTTCCTGTGGAACCTGGAAGCAAACAGATCTACGTCTGGAGTACCCCACTTGTGACATATGTTCTGAAACACGTCGGGGTGCAGAGCCCATTCTCCTGGGCACAACTGCTGGCGGCTGAGAAAATCCGCCTGCCAATTTTCCACTCCTGGGATGAAGACTGCAGAAAGACACGGAACATGCTTTTCTGCCCAGACAAGTATGCGATTCACCTCTTTTTGGGCCACCAGACTCCTGGTACCGCCCTGGTGATTGATATAAGCCACTGCTGTGGCATTGTCGGACTGAACCCGAACCGGGAGACCTCGTAATCTGTAAGACCACTTTATGAGAGCCATGTAAACTGCCCGGATCTCCAAGATATTTATGGGCAATAGCTTCTCGATCGCAGACCATTTCCCCTGCGAGCACGTCTCCTCTAACACAGCTCCCCAGCCTGTCAGGCTGGCATCTGTTGTGATAATCTTCCATGGAAGAGGAAGAAAAGTTTTGCCTTTCAGCAAATTCTTGGTTTGTAACCACCAGACGAGACTCCTGCGTGTTCCTGGGGATAGACACATAGGAAGGTCCAAGGCTTGGGGCTTCCTGTTCCAAGCTGCAAGGATGCATCTTTGCAGAGGCCTTGAGTGGAACTGGGCGAATGGGACGGCCTCGAAGGAGGCGACCATTTTCCCTAACAGTCTCATGCACAACCGAATGAGGGAAGATCTTCTGCCCAGAATTAGGCGCACCAGATCCCCAATGGCCAAGGCTTTTGGCCTTGGAAGAAACACCTTGCCCTGAGCGGTGTCGATGATCATGCCCAGGTATTCCAACCTGGTAGCAGGCTGTAGGGACGACTTTTCTAGGTTTATAATCCAACCTAGGCGTTCCAGGTGTTCTAGCGTTCTGGTAATGCTGTGGTTCAGGAACGCTACTGTGTTCTCCATGAGAAGCAAATCGTCTAGATAAGCCATGACAGTTATACCCTGAGCTCTTAGGTTTGCCAAGAGAGGGTCCAGAATCTTTGTGAAGACTCGAGGGGCCGTAGCAAGCCCGAACGCAAGGCCACAAATTGAAAATAGCGCCGCTCTACCGCGAACCTTAGAAATCTTTGGTGTGCGGGAAAAATTGGCACATGGAGATATGCATCCTTGATATCTATTGATGCCATAAACTCTCCCCCTTGCAGGGAGGAGAACACAGTGCAAATTGACTGCATTCGGAAGGACCGGACGCATAAAAACCGGTTCAGATCTTTCAGATCTAAGATAGGTCTGACACTACCATTCGGTTTTGGAACGGTGAAAAGATTCGAGTAAAACCCTGAACCCTGTTCTTTTGGGTCCACTTCTACTATCACCCCCTGGGATAGTAAATGATCCAAGGCCAGAAATAGTGTTTTTTGCTTTACTGGATCCCTGGGGATCCTTGACCTTAGGAAGCGAGAAGGTGGAATCTCCTGAAACTCTAGCTTGTAGCCCAGAGATACCGAGGAGATCACCCACTTGTCCCGGATCTCTTCCCGCCAGGCGCCTGCAAACTGCAGGAGCCTTCCCCCCACCCGGCCGAGCGGGGGCGCCCCTTCACAAGGAAGCTTTTGGGCTCTGCTTGGCAGGCTTTCGCCCCCAAGTCTTTTTCTGCCCCTGGGCCCGGCCCTGAGCCTTTCCTGTAGAGGAGGGTTGAGAAGGCCGTCGCCACTGCTTAGAGCTTGATGCTCCGGGAGAGAGAGCACGCCTGAATGAAGGACGCTTGCTCTTTTTGATTGGAAGGAGAGTAGATTTACCCCCTGAAATTTTTTGGACAAATTTATCTAATTCTTCTCCAAACAAACATTCCCCTTTAAACGGGAACCCAATCAAATGCTTCTTGCATGACAGCTCAGCTGCCCAATTCTTTAGCCATAGGGCCCTTCGCATGTGAACCAACATGAGGGACGAACGTGATGCTTGCTGGAAGGAATCCAAAATCGCATCAATCATGAAACACAGAATGTGAGGTATTTCTGCATAATTCTCCACTTCCTCACTGGGAAGGATCCCAAGCATCTGCTTAACCTGTTCCTTGAGGAACTGACACAACCCCACGGCTGCGACTGTAGGTTGCACCACAGCGCCAGCCATGGGAAAGGAGTCTTTAAACAAGGTTTCCAACCTCTTATCAGTTGGATCCTTAAATACCTGCGCATTATCCAAGGCACAGGTCAGGTTTTTATTCACACAAGAAACAGCCACATCGACAGATGGGCCCCCCCACTTCTTGGTGAAACTTTCCTCCACAGGATAATGCATAGAAAACCTTTTAGGAGGAGCAAACAGTTTATCGGGATGCCCCCAATCCTCATACAACAATTTATCCATTAGGGGATGGATTGGAAAGGAATAGGCAGTCTGTGGGGCTTTCCTGACTCCCAGGGAAGAAACAGAGGACGTAGCGACTGAACGTGGTACGCACCAATTCAGTATAATACTGCACCTGCTTTCTGAGCGCCTGAGAGGAGGGGACTCTCTCCTCTTCCTCTGATTCATCCGACTGCTCATGATCCCTATCCAAAGATAGGGATCCCTCCTCATTTTCAGAAGAATCATCTGAGAGAGGGATTTCAGCAGAGGGAGGGGATCTACCCCTTTTCCTGCTATCTTTCAGGGAAGCCAAAATAAAATTCATTATTCTCCCTTCAAAACCCTCCAATGTAGCCCTAAGGGAGTCCTCAGTGACATAAACCGGGGCTGATACATTAGGAGAGGCTGCAAAACCTGACAGGGGCACTGACTCGTCTTGAGAGGCTGGCTCCAGTCTTGCAGGGGGGGTGGTAACTTACAGGCACTTTTAGAACCCCTGGACCTAGGCGGTGATTTACCAGTGCCTTTGCTACCTCCCCCTGAGACCCTCTTACGAGGAGACATAGCCCTAAGCTGCAACGCAGAGGTACTAGTACAAGTGCAATCACTGTTGTGCTTAAAGTCTCACAATAAATATATATGCTTAAACTGCACAACCTGATGCTGAGTAGGTGTCTTAAGGTTTGCCTGGATCCAATCCCCACGGATGCTTACTGCCCACAGCTCCTGTGTCTCACACTTACAGTCCCCTGACGCTCTGGGCTTTTTAAAACTGCCGCCTGGTGCCTGCGCAGTACAGCGCCGTGCACACCAACGTGCACGGCTCACAACCACACTCCCCCCTCCTCCATTAGGCCAGAAACGCGCCTGGCGCGCGTGCACGAGGACCGCGGGATCCAGGGGGGGAAAGGAGAACTCCACCGGAGCTGCGCGGGACCCCCAGACTACGTGGGACCCCTGTGTTACCTTGTGGCAGGGACTGCAATGAAGACGTGAGACATCTGGAGAACCAGGCTTCACTGAGCGTGTGTACTGAAAGGCATGTAAGTCTGCATCAGGCTGCTCTTACTCCCTCTAGTGGTGGAAACCAGGTAAGACATACAACTACTCACAATGAAGAAATCCATAATATAATTATATATATAGGATTAACTTCCCTTACCTGTCCCTGCCGCAGGAATTGCTGAACCAGACAAATTCCAGCCTTCACCCATCACGGAGGGCAGTGTTAGCCAACCTTCAGGTTTATCTGGGGCTCTTTCTCGGAAGAGCCTCCTACCTGGACCATGTAAAGACTCTGCCAGAAACTTTCGTGCGCTCTGTGTAAACAGTACACCAAGTCTGGTTTTCCCAGAGCCCAGTCTTCCAATGGAGAGGACTTACAGGCCAAACCTCGTTTCTTCGGCTGACGAGGCCCGGGTACCATACCATCTTGGGAGTCAAATATCGGCCCGAGATATGGATCCGGTTTGTTGTAGCCCTTAGGCCCCTGCAGGGACCTGCACAGAGCTAAAGTTTTACGTGACCAACCACCATAGACACTGGCGAAAAAACTGAGGTGCCTCCCATATGGGAGGGGTTATATAGGGGAGGAATTCTCCTTAATTGGGGTCAACCAGTGTCCAATCACCAGAGGTGCCTATATAACCCACTATGTAATGAAGCTCCTGTGTCCCGTGATGTATGATCAAGAAATAATATTTTTACATTTTTGTACATTTTATTAAACAATTGTTTGCATATATTATTATTTTTTTTTACAACCCTGTTCGGGGGGATTTGAATAAAATATCAGAGGTCTAAACAAGCCCCCAACATTTCACCTTTGAGACAAAGGAGTTGAGGACACGGATTCTTCAGTTACTTTCTCTGCGGCCTCAACTGCACTGAATATGAATGAATAGGAAACAGAGGCTCCTCTCCGTTCATAAACTGAAGCATAGCAAATACAGTTTACTATGCTCAGTTATGAATGGACATAGGAGCGATCACTCACTGTGTCCAATTCAGAAAAGGAAGGGGCCCATAAATTACAGATTTACCGGCTCCTTCCCCCCAACTCTCTATGAGCCTGAGCGCCTAGAGCAGCTGGCTGGTGAGGGAAGCCAATAGTGCAGCGGGGGGGAGGTGGCCTGGACACAGGGGGAATCAGATGTGGGCAGTACATGGAGAGGGATCGGTGTGGCGGGACAGGAATACAATTACAGAATGATGCACGGTGTCTGTGTCTCTCCCTCCAGCAGCTGAAAGCCGGTTTCTCTCCCTCCCACTGGCCTTCAGCTGCTGGAGGGAGAGACACAGACACAGTGCACTGTTCTGTAATTGTTCTCCTGTCCTGTCACACTGATCCCACTGTTGTCTGCCCCCCCCCCCCCCGTGTTCCCGTGCCCCCTACAGGAGACCTGGTGCTACCCCCCTATTGGCAGCCCTGGTTGCAGTTGTTAGCAGGAAACTGGTGAGGTCACCACCTTGTGTGTGTGTTGGGAAAGCACACAAAATGACACCCTTTCTCAACACAGAAACATGCTGCCCCTTAGCAGACTTGTGGAGGTGCCATTAAGGCTCAGGTCACACCATACAGTTGTCACACAGATCGCTTTTCTGTGGGTTTCCACCCATCACCTGAAGGGCAGAAATGCATAACAGGAGTCCCTAACCCTTTTTTTTAAAACTTGTGCCACACCAACAGTGGCGGCCCATCCATTAGGGGTGCCCCCCCCCCTCTATCCACGGCCGCCACCCCCTACATGAATGAAGATTCATTCATATCCACAGCCTCTACAGGCCGCCACGGCCACCGCCTATTCATGCATCCAGCCTGTCCGTTTTTTTTTTAAGCACCTGATTAGAGCCAGAGGTTCTAATAGGCTTCAAAATAGGGTGTGCTCAGAGCACAGAGTATTGTGTCAGGAGCCCACCCAGGTGTATTACAACAGCGAATGAATATTCGCTATTGAAACACTGATCCTCAATCCGGACAATCAGAAGCAGGTCTGAGACCCGTTTTCTGATTACCCTAAATCAGAAGAGTCCCAATTGGCCGCCGAGGAGGAAGGAGGAAATGGAAGCCGCCGTGATGCCCTTGGAGTGCAGAGGAAGCCGCCGCCGGAGCCTGGGAGAGGCGCTGCCCAACAAAGATGGGGTAAGTGCTCCAGACCTGACCATTCCTGGGGAGTGGTACTGTTTGCCGCCCCTCCCAAAAAAAAATTACCACCGGCTGCCACTGCGCACTGAACCACATGGTGCTGTGTGTGTTAGCAGTTGCCATTACCAATTAGTCTAGGCTCCCTCCTTGTGCATGTCAGGAATGTTTGCACTTGCACTGAAACACGTTGCCCTTTAGCAGACGCGCAGCGATGCCATTCGTTCATGCAGTGCGATGTGTGGCATTGTTTTTTTAAATGGGTCAGTGACTTCTTTTATGGGTTGCTTGTGCATAATGCAGCCCATTGAAATGAATCGGCTGTCCTACTTGTGACGCACTGGAATGCGCAGAAGACGCACTGAGTCGCACCCGTATGGTGTAAACCGAGCAATTTAGAAAACGTTTCCTGTCAGCAGACAGATAATGGAATATCAAATTGTAACCACTAGCCGCCCAGCGCACGACGATGTAGGTCGGCACAATGGTAACGGCTGGGCAAATGGGCGTACAGGCACGTCCCCTTTAAATCGCTTTAAAGAGCCCGCCGCGTACTGCGTGACCGTGCCTGTGGGTCCCGCGGACTCAATGTCCACCGGGGGGGGGGGGGCCCACAATCGCATCACGTCACGGGAGAACAGGGAGATGCCTTTGTAAACAAGGCATTTCCCCAATCTGCCTAGCAACATGACAGAAATCTACTGCTCCCTGTCATCGGGAGCAGTGATCGCTGTCATGTGAGTTGAAGCCCACCCCCCCCCCCCCCCCCACACAGTTATAACACCTCCCTAGGACACACTTTACCCCTTGATCACCCCCTAGTGTTTAACCCCTTCCCTGCCGGTGTCATTTACACAGTAATCAGTGCATTTTTTATAGCACTGATCGCTGTATAAAACTACAATGGTCCCAAAATGGTGTCAAAAGTGTCCGATGTGTCCGCCATAATGTCGCAGTCATGATAAAAATCACAAATCGCCGCCATTACTAATAACTAAAAAATTATATATATATATAATTTTTTGTATTATTTCTTATATATTTATTTATTCTTATATTATATGTATACACATATATATATATATATATATATATATATATATATATATATATATATAAAAGAAAGAATAAATAAATACATTTAAAAACGTATATATATTTATTTATTCTTTCTTATAATATATATAATATATATTTTTTTTATTATTTTTTTTCTTCATTCTTTGGGACAATGGTCCCAAAATGGTGTCAGAAGTGTCCGATGTATCCGCCATAATAAAAATCGCAAAATCACAAAATAGGGGCTTAAATTAATGGCATTTTTATTGTGTGTGTATATATATATATAAATGCCATTAATTTAAGCCCCTATTTTGTGACGCTAACTTTTGCACAAACCAATCAATATACGATTATTGCGTTTTTTTTTTTTTGTTTTTTTTTACAAAAAATATGTAGAAGAATACGTATCGGCCTAAACTAAGGAAAAATAAAATAATTTTTCTATATATTTTGGGGATATTTATTATAGTAAAAAGTAAAAAATATTTTTCTTTTTTTTTCAAAAAGCTTCGCTCATTCTTTGTTTATAGCACAAAAAATAAAAACCGCAGAGGCGATCAAATACCACCAAAAGAAAGCTCTATTTGTGGGGGAAAAAGGACGTAAATTTTGTTTGGGTGCAACATCCCACGACCACGCAATTGTCAGTTAAACCGACGCAGTGCCGAATCGCAAAAAGTGCTCTGGTCAGGAAGGGGGCAAATCCTTCCGGGGCTGAAGCGGTTAATAACAGTGAATGATACATTTGTAACAAATCTTTATCATATCTTCTTTTATGTTACAATATTTCTGGAATCCACCATCTGTACTCCCCCCACCAACAGCCACACGCAATTCTCCAAAATCTCAGCGAGCCCACTTTACTCAACGACAATTCTGTAATTCACCGACCATCACTGCGAGGGAGGAACACAAATCTTTTCTGCAGGGCATCAGCACCCCAAGGTGTGTGTGATGGAGGCCAGGCTGGAGACACATTGCTGAGTGAATGTGCCGGAATCCACCATCTGCTGCCTTACTGGGCTACAATCATTACAGAATGGAGCTCTGCCTCCATCTGCTGGTGACAGGTTGGTACAGCACCCATAAGGGGAGCGTTTATTATCATTGTGCGTTTTTGAAGGTCGCTGAACAGCAGAATAGACGACCCCCGAACCATGAATTTGGTTTTGTAAAGATACCATTGCAAGATTTGATTTGACTTCACAAAAACACTTGTTGATCCTGCCAGAAATCTCGTGAGCTGGTTCTTGCTCTGCACTTTTGCCAAATAGCAGCGACATTGTATAGCGAGGGAAACCATTGAGTTCAACAGATTGACACTCCCAGGGGTAGTTTCCAAAGACACTGTGGAGGATTTCCCCTCAATAATGGGCAGCAGGGGTGGTAAATATTTACTTTATAGTACAACTTAAGCTCTACGCCCACCCACCCTCTCTCCTTGGAGCACCCCACACTCTTCTTTTTTTTTATTCTGTATTTTCCTGGTGTCTTTAGTCCAGTCAAGTGACATCATCATCATGGGCGGGTCAATAAAAATAAAGTGTTGTTGCTTCCTGCACTCCAGGGCAGACCCTGATGGCACACACCCAGGGGGGCGGGTCCATGACAACCTGAGTTCACAGGTTGGGCGGATCAATGTAATAATATGTTGTTGCTCTCTGCAGTCCAGGGTGACCTGGTGACATGCACCCAGGGGGCGGGTTCATGACCACCTGGGTTCACAGGATGGGCGGGTCAATGTAAAAAAGTGGTTTCGCTCTCTGCAGTCCTGGATGGCCTGATGATGAACACCCACGGGCGGTTCCATGACAACTGGGACTCACAGAATGGTCAATGTAATAAAGTGGTGCTGCTCTCTGCAGTCCAGGGTGGCCTGATGACGTGCATCCAGGGGGGCGGGTCCATGACAGCCTGGGCTCACAGAATGGGCGGGTCGATGTAATAAAGTGGCATCGCTCTCTGCAGTCCAAGGCGGCCTGATGACATGCATCCAGGGGGTGGGTCCATGACAACTGGGGCTTACAAAATGGGCAGGTCAATGTAATAAAGTGATGTCTCTCTCTGCAGTCCAGGGTGGCCTCATCAAGTGCATCCAGAGGGCGTGTCCATGACAGCCTGGGCTCACAAGATGGGTGGTCAATGTAATAATGTGGCATCGCTCTCTGCAGTCCAGGATGGCATGATGACGTGCATCCAGGGGGCGGGTCCATGATGGCCTGGGCTCACAAGATGGGCAGTCAATGTAATAACGCGCCATCGCTCTCTGCAGTCCAGGACGGCATGATGACGAGCACAAGGAGGCGGGTCCATGACAGCCTGGGCTCAGAGAATGGGCAGGTCAGTATAATAAACTGGCCTTGCTCTCTGCAGTCCAGGACGGCCTGATGACGTGCATCCAGGGGGCAGGTCCATGACAACTGGGGTTCACAGAATGGGCAGGTCAATGTAATAAAGTGATGTCGCTCTCTGCAGTCCAGGGCGGTCTCGTCACGTGCATCCCGGGGGGCGGGTCCATGACAACTGGGGCTCAGAGAATTGGCATGATAACGTGCATCCAGAGGGCGGGTCCATGACAGCCTGGGCTCAGAAGATGGGAGGTCAATGTAATAAAGTGCCATCGCTCTCTGCAGTCCAGGACGGCATGATGACGAACACAAGGAGGTGGGTCCATGACAGCCTGGGCTCAGAGAATGGGCGGGTCAATATAATAAACTGGCACTGCTCTCTGCAGTCCAACTGGGGCTCATCACGTGCATCCAGGGGGGTGGGTCCATGACAGCCTGGGCTCACAGAATGGGCGGGTCAATGTAATAAAGTGGCATTGCTCTCTGCAGTCCAGGATGGCCTGATGACGTGCATCCAGGGGGGCGAGTCCATGACAGCCTGGGCTCAGAGAATGGGCGGGTCAATATAATCAACTGGCATTGCTCTCTGCAGTCCAAGGCGGCCTGATGACGTGCATCCAGGGGGCAGGTCCATGACAATTGGGGCTCACAAGATGGGCAGGTCAATGTAATAAAGTGGCATCGCTCTCTGCAGTTTAGGACGGCATGATGACGAACACAAGGGGGCGGATCCATGACAGCCTTGTCTTGCAGAATAGGTGGGTCGATGTTATAAAGTACTATCTCTGTAGTCCAGGGCGGCCTGATGACGAGGATCCAGGGGGGCAGGTCCATGACAACTGGGGCTCACAGAATGGGCGGGTCAATATAATAAAGTGGCATCATTCTGTGCAGTCCAGGACGGCATGATGACGAACACAAGGGGGCGGATCCATGACAGCCTTGTATCACAGAATAGGTGGGTCGATGTTATAAAATATAATCTCTGCAGTCCAGGATGGCTCGATGACGTGGTGCACCCGGGGAGGAGGTTCCATGACAGCCCAGGCTCATAAGAACTGAGTTGAACAATGCTGGGCGTCATTCGATGACCATGTCGCCCTCTGCAATCCAGGGTGACCTGATGACGCGCACCCACTGGGCAAGTCCAGGACAACCTTGGCTCACAAGAACGGGGGTTGAACAATGCTGGGCGCCATTCGATGTCCGGTGCAGGATTGCAGAGAGTGGTGAGCAGCACCTCAGAGGAGGTGAGTATTGCAGCAAGAGCTCTTTTTCTAATGGTTGGCAATGGCTGGGCCGCTCTGTCTTTGTTAGGAAGGCTGGAGTTGGGCTTTAACAGGTCCACTTTAATCCAGATACTGACCAGAATTGTGAGACTTTATCCAGTTAGAGAGTCGCTCTAACCCGGGGCTCTTCTTTAGGGGATAGATACTCTTCCATCATTTATTTTTTATTTTTTTTGTCCTATGACCCAAAGTTCTTTTCACGTCATGTGAAAAGCGCGATGTGTCTTCCGTTCTATTTGCGGCCTCCGTTATTTACATTAGTGCGGCGGCCTCCAGTTCACCGAATGTTCATATAAACACTTTTCTCTTTGATCGAGGCCAGCGAGCGAGCCGCGTGTTCCAGAGATCGAGCGAAGCGTCTTCGCTATAAATAGAAGCGGACCCCCATCCACTCCATAATCCCCCCCCCCCCCTGGCCTTTCATCATTGAAAACACATTGTATCCCTCTGTAAACTCTACAAAACAAACTTCACTGGATGAAGAAAGGAAACCTGGCATGAGAAACACATAGAGGCTGCCAGTGATGACCTCCCCTCCCCCCCTTCTGAAAATACTTAGTGATGGGCTGAACCCCCCCCCCCCCCCCCAGGTTCGGTTCGCGACAGAACTTCCTCGCAAAAGTTCGTAAAAGTCTTTGGGACTCGAAATGGAAAAATGAAAATGAAAAAACGTGTAGACACGTGCGATTCATTTGGATCCAAAATTCGTAGAAACAAAATTTCGGATTTCGTACGGAATTCGTACGCATAAAAATTTGGATTTCGTATTTCCGAAAATTCGTACGAATTTTCGATTCGTACGAATTTCCGGGGAAATACAAATCCAAAATACGAATTTTTTATGCATACGAATTGTGTACGAAATATACGAAATTTCTTTTTTTTTTTTTACGAATTTTCGGATCCAAATTCAGAACGAAAATTTGTAATTGTTGCCAAAAGTTAAGGAACCTAAAAGTTAAAACCCCAGGAAGTCACAGCACAGCGCAGGGACGGTGGGGGAGCCAATCATAATGATAAATTCGTCGTAACGAACTTTCGTTATTTTAACAATAAGTTTACGAATCTAAAGAAAATCGGTATTTCATACGAATTGGAAATTCCGACACGAATTACGAAATACGATTTTTTTTTTGTTTTTGTTTTTTAATACGAAACGGAACTAAACAAATTCCATGTCTACCATTTTGAAGGCTTATATGAAAGTAATAAAATAATTAAATTAATTAATAAATTTTAAAAATGTAATAAAAAAAATACAATGGTTATGGGGGTCCGGGTACTGCCCTGGGGGGGGGGGGGGGGGGGGGTGAAGGTATGAATGAAAAAAAAAATAAGGTTTTCAAAAAAGACAATTTTAATACGAGCAGTGATTTAATGATGCTTAGAGGGACAAAAAAGAAAATTCCTTTAACCACTTACGGAGCGGAAGATTTTCCCCTTTATTGACCAGACTATTTTTTTGCGGTGCGTCGGCGCTACGTAATTTAAACTGACAATTGCGCGGTCGTGCGACGTTGCACCCAAACAAAATTTATGTCCTTTTTCTCCCACAAATCTTTCTTTTGGTGGTATTTGGTCACCTCTGAAGTTTTTATTTTTTGCGCTATAAAAAAAAAGCCAACCATTTTAAAAAAATATATATATTTTTTTACTTTTTGCTATAATAAATATCCACAAAAAAAGTAAAAAAAAAAACAAAAAACGAATTTCTTATTCAGTTTAGACCAATATGTGTTATTCTACATAATTTTGGTAAAAAAAAATTTCAATTAGTGTAAATTGGTTGATTTGCACAAAATGTATTGCGTCCACAAAATAAGGGATAGATTTATGGCATTTTTATTATTATAGTTTTTTTTTTTTTTTTTTTTTACCAGTAATGGCAGTAAACTGTGATTTTTAGCAGGACTGCAACATTGTGGCGGACAGATTGGACACTTTAGACACTTTTTTTGGACTAGTGACATTTGTACAGCGATCAGTGCTAGAAAAAATGCACTGATTACTGTATAAATGACACTGGCAGGGAAGGGTTAACACTAGGGGGCGATCAAGGGGTTTAATATTTCCTAGGGAGGTGCTTTCTAACTGTGGGGGGGGGGGGAGAGGGAACTGACAGGGAGTAGAGAGAGATTGCTGTTCCTAATCACTAAGAACAGATGACTGTACTCCCCTGACAGAACAGGGATCCGTTTGTTTACACTGGCAGATCCCCAATCTGCCTGTCTGTGGAACGATCGCGGATGGCCGGTGGACATCGAGTCCGCCGTACCCACTGATTGGCTCCCCCTGCTAGCAAATGGGCATGCGTCCACAGATCGTCATGTACGTGCCCGACATACAATGATGGCGATTCGCGCAGGAGAGCCAACCTGCCGCAGTACAACTGTGGCGGCTGGTCCTTAAGTAGTTAAATATAGTGCCTGGGGATCCCCTTAGTCTGCCTGTAAAGTGGCGCATCTCTATCATGTATATAACCTGCTGCAGCAATAATGGTATTTATCAAGAAAAAAAATGGCATTTTCCCTGCAAGCTTTCTTTTCTTTATTTAAAAACAATGGCTTGCGGAGCCGGTCTGTATGATGAGGCCACAATTTAGTGCACTCAGAAAAAAGATTAGAGATTTTTTGGATAAATTCTGGTGTCCCTTTCGCAGACTTTGGATAGACAGGTGTGGAAAAACTGAACTTTGGGTGTCAGTGGTGCCTTCACACTGTAACCCTATAGAGGTACTCTTGATGAAAGTAAGAATTGGCCTTGCTGTAAAAAAAAAAAAAAAAAAATATTATATGCACCTGTCAAACAGGTGTAGAAAAATTGGTCCTTGGGTGTTAATTGTGCCCATGAAACCAAGAAAATTCTTCCAGATACAATCAATACCCACAAAGCTAGACAGCAGAGACAGTCTTGCAGAGATTCCACATTCAAAAAAATAAATAAATCGGCAACATCGGTATCAGGGGCTTGATAGCTGCTGCTAATCCAGGAATGATTCATTTTAAAGAATGTCAGCCGGTCAACGGAGTCTTTGGACAGACAGGCTCTTTTCATCTGTCAGAGAACCTCCAGCAGCACTGAATGCCCATTCGGAAAGCAAACTGGATGCAGGGCAGCCCAGCAGCTCAATTGCATACTGGGCAAGTTCTGGCCAGTGGTCTATTCTCATGACCCAGTACTGTAAACCAGTGGAAAGCTCTCCATGTCTGTTTTTTCACCCCTAGATAATCTCCCACCATATGATGCAGAGGCTGCCGATGTAGAACCTTACAGGACTTAAAAACTTTTGAAATGCATCACTTAGGCCGGCCCCCTTAACCAATAAAAATCCTTCTTCTTGATGTCACGTATTCTCGGGTTCTTTCGCAGACTATAAAGAATGATGGAGCCCACACACCGCAAGTACACAAGAGGTATGGTGTCACTGATACATGCATTGTCACGGCTCACCATCCTTGCCACCTCCTCAGATGGTGACAGCACAGCTCATGCATCCTTAATCACCAGCCATTGGCATGAGGAAAAAAAAGCAGAGCCGCCCTGAGCCCGTCGTGTCGTACTCACACAGGTACTCTTTGACAGCCCTCTGCTGCATGTGCAGCCGCTGCAGCATTGCCAAAGTAGAGTTCCACCTGGTGGGCGTCTCACCAGTCAGGCGGTTTACGGGCAGGTGGATTTCCCACCCAATTTCAGCCAATCGATCAGAGGCTGTGTATGATCACCTGAAATGGCTACCGACTCTTCTGGCCAGACATGGAGAGCTTTCCACTGGTTTACAGTACTGGGTCATGAGAATAGACCACTGGCCAGAACTTGCCCAGTATGCAATTGAGCTGCTGGGCTGCCCTGCATCCAGTTTGCTTTCCGAATGGGCATTCAGTGCTGCTTCAGAAGAAAACCTGATGAATAATAAAACAAAAAAACTAATTAAAATAATAATAATCATCATTATTTCAATAATAATAATAAAACAAAAAATAATTAAAATAATAATCATTATTCCAATAATAATAAAACAAAAACAAATTAAAATAATAATAGTCATCATTATTCCAATAATAATAAAACAAAAAATAATTATAATAATAATCATCATTATTCCAATAATAATAAAACAAAAAATAATTAAAATAATAATAATCAACATTATTTCAATAATAATAAAACAAAATTAAAATAATAATAATCAACATTATTTCAATAATAATAAAACAAAAACAAAATTAAAATAATAATAATCATTATTTCAATAATAATAATAAAACAAATACAAACTAAAATAATAATAATCATCATTATTCCAATAATAATAAAAAAATAAAAATAATAATCATCATTATTCCAATAATAATAATAAAACAAAAAATAATTAAAATAATAATACTAATAATCATTATTTCAATAATAATAAAACAAAAATAAATTAAAATACTAATAATCATTATTTCAATAATAATAAAACAAAAACAAATTAAAAAAAATAATAATCATCATTATTTCAATAATAATAATAATAATAATAAAAACAAAAACACATTAAAATAATAATAATAATAATCATTATTCCAATAGTAATAATAAAACAAAAAAATATTAAAATAATAATAATCATCATCATTATTGCAATAATAATAAAATAAAAACAAAATAAAAATCACCAGCCATTGGCATGAGGAAAAAAAAGCAGAGCCGCCCTGAGCCCGTCATGTCGTACTCACACAGGTACTCTTTGACAGCCCTCTGCTGCATGTGCAGCCGCTGCAGCATTGCCAAAGTAGAGTTCCTCCTGGTGGGCGTCTCACTAGTCAGGCGGCTTACGGGCAGGTGGATTTCCCACCGAATTTCAGCCAATCGATCAGAGGCTGTGTATGACCGCCTGAAATGGCTACCGACTCTTCTGGCCTGCTTCAGAAGAAAACCTGATGAATAATAAAACAAAAAAACAAATTAAAATAATAATAATCATCATTATTTCAATAATAATAATAAAACAAAAAATAATTAAAATAATAATCATTATTCCAATAATAATAAAACAAAAACAAATTAAAATAATAATAGTCATCATTATTCCAATAATAATAAAACAAAAAATAATTATAATAATAATCATCATTATTCCAATAATAATAAAACAAAAAATAATTAAAATAATAATAATCAACATTATTTCAATAATAATAAAACAAAATTAAAATAATAATAATCAACATTATTTCAATAATAATAAAACAAAATTAAAATAATAATCATCATTATTCCAATAATAATAAAAAAATAAAAATAATAATCATCATTATTCCAATAATAATAATAAAACAAAAAATTATTAAAATAATAATACTAATAATCATTATTTCAATAATAATAAAACAAAAATAAATTAAAATACTAATAATCATTATTTCAATAATAATAAAACAAAAACAAATTAAAAAAAATAATAATCATCATTATTTCAATAATAATAATAAAAACAAAAACACATTAAAATAATAATAATCATTATTACAATAGTAATAATAAAACAAAAAAATATTAAAATAATAATAATAATCATCATTATTGCAATAATAATACAATAAAAACAAATTAAAAATATAATAATAATCATTATTCCAATAATAATAAAACAAATAATAATAATAATAATCATCATCATTATTCCAATAATAAAACAAAAACTAATTAAAATAATAATCATCCTTATTCCAATAATAATAAAAACAAAAAATAAAATTAAAATAATAATAATAATCATCATCATTATTCCAATAATAATAAAAGCAAAATCCAATTAAAATAATAATAATCTTCTTTATTCCAATAATAATAAAAACAAAAACAAATTAAATAATAATAAAACAAAAAATAATTAAAATAATAATAATAATCATTATTCCAATAATAATAAAACAAGTAATAATAATAATAATAATCATCATCATCATTATTCCAATAATAATAAAACAAAAACAAATTAAAATAATAATCATCATTATTCCAATAATAATAAAAAACAAAAAATTTAATTAAAATAATAATAATAATCATCATCATTATTCCAATAATAATAAAAACAAAATCCAATTAAAATAATAATAATCTTCATTATTCCAATAATAATAAAAACAAAAACAAATTAAAATAATCATCATTATTCCAATAATAATAAAACAAATTCAAATAATAATCATCATCATCCCAATAATAATAAAACAAATACAATTGAAAATAATAATAATAACAACAACAACAATACCCCTTCTGAATATAACCACTTAAGCTCTGGAAGATTTACCCCCCTTCATCATCAGGCCATTTTTTGCTATATGGGACTGCATTACTTTAACTGACACTTGAACGGTCGTGCATCTCTGTGCACAAATTAAATTTATGACCTTTTTTTTTTTTAACACAAATAGAGATTTCTTTTGTTGGTATTTGATCCCCATCTGCGCTTTTTATTTTCTGCGCAATAAACGAAAAAAAAAAAGACAGACAATTTAAAAAATATTGTTTTTTTTTTTTTATTTCTTCATCAATTTAGGCCAATGAGTATTCTGCTACATGTTTTCGGTAAAAAAATAAAATCCCAATAAGCGTATATTGATTGGTTTGCGCAAATGTTTTTTATTTATTCATTTTTTTATACTAGTAATGGTGACAAGGCGTAGGAAGGGATGCAGGGGGTGCAGAGTGTAGTGGGGGATATAGGAGATGTGTAGGAAGTGATGCAGGGGGTGCAGAGTATAGTGGGGGATATAGTAGGTGTGGAGGAAGGGATGCAGGGGGTGCAGAGTGTAGTGGGGGATATAGGAGGTGTGTAGGAAGGGATGCAGGGGGTGCAGAGTGTAGTGGGGGATATAGGAGGCGTGTAGGAAGGGATGCAGAAGGGTGCAGAGTGTAGTGGGGGATATGAGAGGCGTGTAGGAAGGGATGCAGGGGGTGCAGAGTGTAGTGGTGGATATAGGAGGCGTGTAGGAAGGGATGCAGGGGGTGCAGAGTGTAGTGGTGGATATAGGAGGTGTGTAGGAAGGGATGCAGGGGGTGCAGAGTGTAGTGGGGGATATAGGAGGCGTGTAGGAAGGGATGCAGGGGGTGCAGAGTGTAGTGGGGGATATGAGAGGCGTGTAGGAAGGGATGCAGGGGGTGCAGAGTGTAGTGGTGGATATAGGAGGTGTGTAGGAAGGGATGCAGGGGGTGCAGAGTGTAGGGGGGGATATAGGAGGCGTGTAGGAAGGGATGCAGGGGGTGCAGAGTGTAGTGGGGGATATAGGAGGCGTGTAGGAAGGGATGCAGGGGGTGCAGAGTGTACTGGGGGATATAGGAGGTGTGGAAGAAGGTGAAAGAAGGGATGCAGGGGGTGCAGAGTGTAGTGGGGGATATAGGAGGTGTGGAGGAAGAGATGCAGGGGGTGCAGAGTGTAGAGGGGGATATGAGAGGCGTGTAGGAAGGGATGCAGGGGGTGCAGAGTGTAGTGGGGGATATAGGAGGCGTGTAGGAAGGGATGCAGGGGGTGCAGAGTGTACTGGGGGATATAGGAGGTGTGGAAGAAGGTGAAAGAAGGGATGCAGGGGGTGCAGAGTGTAGTGGGGGATATAGGAGGTGTGGAGGAAGAGATGCAGGGGGTGCAGAGTGTAATGGGGGAGATGTAGGAAGGGATGCAGGGGGTGCAGAGTGTAGTGAGGGATATAGAAGGTGTGGTGGAAGGGATGCAGGGAGTGCAGAGTGTAGTGGGGGATAGAGGAGGTGTGGTGGAAGGGATGCAGGGGGTGCAGAGTGTAGGGGGATATAGGAGGTGTGGGGGCAGGTGTGTTGGAAGGGATGCAGGGGGTGCAGAGTGTAGTGGGGGATATAAGAGGTGTGGGGAAAGGTGTAGGAAGGGATGCAGGGGGTGCAGAGTGTAGTGGGGGATATAGGAGGTGGGGTGGAAGGTATAGGAAGGGATGCAGGGGGTGCAGAGTGTAGTTGGGGATATAGTAGGTGTCGGGGAAGGTGTAGAAAGGGATGCAGGGGGTGCAGAGTGTAGTGGGGGGATAGAGGAGATGTGGTGGAAGGGATGCAGGGGATGCAGAGTGTAGTGGGGGGTATAGGAGGTGTGGTGGAAGGGATGCAAGGGGTGCAGAGTGTAGTGGGGGATATATAGGAGGTGTGATGGAAAGGATGCAGGGTGCAGAGTAGTGGGGATATAGGAGGTGCAGATGAAGGTGTAGGAAGGGATGCAGGGGGTGCAGAGTGTAGTGGGGGATATAAGAGGCGTGTTGGAAGGGATGCAGGGGGTTCAGAGTATAGTGGGGGATATAGGAGGTGTGGGGGAAGGGATGCAGGGGGTGCAGAGTATAGTGGGGGATATAGGAGGTGTGTTGAAAGGGATGCAGGGGGTACAGAGTGTAGTGGGGATATAGGAGGTGTGGTTGAAGGGATGCAGGGGGTGCAGAGTGTAGTGAAGGATATAGGAGTTGTGGTGGAAGAGATGCAGGGGGTGCAGTGTGTAGTGGGGGATATAGGAGGTGTGGTGGAAGGGATGCAGGGGGTGCAGAGTGTAGTGGTGGATATAAGAGGTGTGGAGGAAGGGATGCAGGGGGTGCAGAGTATAGTGGGGGATATAAGAGGCGTGTTGGAAGGGATGCAGGGGGTGCAGAGTATAGTGAGGGGATATAGGAGGTGTGGTGGAAGGGTTGCAGGGGGTGCAGAGTGTAGTTGGGGATATAGTAGGTGTCGGGAAGGTGTAGAAAGGGATGCAGGGGGTGCAGAGTGTAGTGGGGGATATAAGAGGCGTGTTGGAAGGGATGCAGGGGGTTCAGAGCATAGTGGGGGATGTAGGAGGTGTGGGGAAGGGATGCAGGGGGTGCAGAGTATAGTGGGGGATATAGGAGGTGTGGTGGAAGGGATGCAGGGGGTGCAGAGTGTAGTGGAGGATATAGGAGGTGTGGTGGAAGGGATGCAGGGGGTGCAGAGTGTAGTGGGGGTGTAGGAGGTGTGGTGGAAGGGATGCAGGGGGTGAAGAGTGTAGTAGTGGATATAGGAGGTGTGGTGGAAGGGATGCAGGGGGTGAAGAGTGTAGTAGTGGATATAGGAGGTGTGGTGGAAGGGATGCAGGGGGTGCAGAGTGTAGTGGGGGATATAGGAGGTGTGTAGGAAGGGATGCAGGGGGTGCAGAGTGTAGTGGGGGTGTAGGAGGTGTGGTGGAAGGGGATGCAGTGGGTGCAGAGTGTAGTGGGGATATAGGAGGTGTGTAGGAAGGGATGCAGGGGGTGCAGAGTGTGGTGGAGGGGATGCAGGGGGTGCAGAGTGTAGTGGGGGATGTAGGAGCTGTGGTGGAAGGGATGCAGGGGGTGCAGAGTGTAGTGGGGGATATAGGAGGTGTGGTGGAAGGGATGCAGGGGGTGCAGAGTATAGTGGGGGGTATAGGAGGTGTCGTGGAAGGATGCAGGGGGTGCAGAGTGTAGTGGGCGATGTAGGAGGTGTGGTGGAAGGGATGCAGGGGGTGCAGGGACCTTCATAGTCAGGGATCTGTCTTAAGTCTCCTCGGTGCTCTTCTCTGGTGTTTCCATGAAGTGACCACTAGGGGGCCCCCTGACACCAGATTTCTGGGGCTGTAACATTGGAATCTATGGCGGCCGCTCACTTTACTGGAACTCAAGACTGAGAAAGAAGCTCTGCAGAAAACACGACCTGCAGAGCCTCATCCTCCCCGCCCCACATCTGCCCGCAGCCCGGTGATCTGGGGACACCTTTTACTCACCTGTATGTAGAGTGGGGTTGCTACCCGCCCGGGATCCACCCAGACAGTCCGGGTTTTAAAACGTGTGTGCAGGTGAAACCCGGACACAATACTCCAAATGGAGTGCGGCTCCCCAAGTAACCGAGAACCACAACCACCGAGGAGAACGTGCGTCTGCAACACACTCCTCCGTGGCCTTATCCTCCAAGGACAAGGGGTGAACCCGGCCCAGGGGGGGGGGGGGCATGGCACCAGGCTGAAGGTCAATTGCCGCAATGATAAGGCCGGTGTGGAGGCAAAGTACCGGCTGGACGTTTGTCAAAGACATCGGTAAAGCCGCGGTGCTCCTCCGGCAGGGAGGGGAGTGAAGAGGCGCTCAGCCGGGTTGGGAAACCCTCTGCATTGGACTGGATCGCCCCCAAATCTCTGGGGAACCAGACATGCCTCTTATAGAGGTAACACTCGAGGCGGTGCCCGCACAGAGACTGGCGCAGCAGCCGGGACGTTCCCGGAGGGCGGCCACAGTGGGGGGGTTCCAGGGGGGCCGTGCGACTCAGGAGCGTTTGTAACGCCAAGACTGATCCATGTGGTGATCCTGGTCATCCAATCTGCAGACCCCCCCCCCCCCATCTCAGAGGACCCCTTTACCCCAACAAGTCAGTTAGTGATTGGGTTACATCCGGCCAATCGCTTTTGGTCAATTTTTAATTCATTGCTGGGGAGGCCTACAGCGCCCCCCACTGCATGGACAATGTGAACGCAGACGTACCCCCATATTATACCGGGGGGGGGTGATGGAACGATCGCCACCGGAGTCTGCAGGAAGGCAATGCTTGGAATGGACACCCTTAGCAATGAAGGGGTTAAACAGACTTCCCCCCCCCCCCCCGGCTTAGCCGGGAAGGGGTTAAACAGGCGGCTTTATTGAGCATCCAGACAACATTATTCACAGCAGAGCGACCAATCCCTGAATCCTCTGTATGAGCCGCACACAGCCCATTCACAGGACACCTTCCACCATCTGTCTGAATGGTGGGCCCATCCCCCATCTCCTGACCCCCAACCCCCATCTCCTGACCCCCCCCCCACCCCCAACTCCTGAACCCCCACCCCCCCATCTCCTGACCCCCCACCCCATCTCCTGACCCCCCTAAACCCCCATCTCCTGACCCCCAACCCCCATCTCCTGACCCCCCCACCCCCCAACTCCTGAACCCCCACCCCCCATCTCCTGACCCCCCACCCCATCTCCTGACCCCCCTAAACCCCCATCTCCTGGCCCCCCCCCCACCCTCATCTCCTGACCCCCCCCGCCCCATCTCCTGACCCCCTTAAACCCCCATCTCCTGAGCACCCCCACCTCCATCTCCTAACCCCCACCCTCATCTCCTGACCCCCATCTCCTGACCCTCCCACCTCCATCTCCTGACCCCCACCCTCCTCTCCTGACCCCCATCCGCCATCTCCTGACCCCCACCCCCATCTCCTGACCGCCAGCCCCATCTCCTGACCCCCCCACTCCATCTGCTGATCCCCACCACCATCTCCTGGCCTGCCACCCCCATCTCCTGACCCCCTTCCACCCCCATCTCCTGAACCCCACCCCCATCTCCTGGCCCCCCACCCCATCTCCTGACCCTCCCATCTCCTGACCCCCTAAACCCCATCTCCTGACCCCTCACCCCCATCTCCTGACCCCTCACCCCCATCTGCTGAACCCCCCACCCTCATCTCCTGACCCCCACCCCCATCTCCTGCCCTCCCACCTCCATCTGCTGACCCCCACCCCATCTCCTGACCCCCTAAACCCCCATCTCCTGACCCCCCCTACCTCCATCCCCTGACTCCCACCCTCATCTCCTGACCCCCATCACCCATCTCCTGACCCCCCATCTCCTGACCGCCAGCCCCATCTCCTGACCCCCCCACTCAATCTGCTGATCCCCACCCCCATCTCCTGGCCCGCCACCCCATCTCCTGACCCTCCCATCTCCTAACCCCCTCCACCCCCATCTCCTGACCCCCCCACCTCCATCTGCTGACCCCCTAAACCCCCATCTCCTGACCCCTCACCCCCATCTCCTGACCCCTCACCCCCATCTGCTGAACCCCCCACCGCCATCTCCTGACCCCCACCCCCATCTCCTGCCCTCCCACCTCCATCTGCTGACCCTCATCCCATCTCCTGACCCCCCTAAACCCCCATCTCCTGACCCCCCCCACCTCCATCCCCTGACCCCCACCCTCATCTCCTGACCCCCATCACCCATCTCCTGACCCCCCATCTCCTGACCGCCAGCCCCATCTCCTGACCCCCCCACTCCATCTGCTGATCCCCACCCCCATCTCCTGGCCCGCCACCCCATCTCCTGACCCTCCCATCTCCTAACCCCCTCCACCCCCATCTCCTGACCCCCCCACCTCCATCTGCTGACCCCCACCCCCATCTCCTGGCCCGCCACCCCCATCTCCTGACCCTCCCATCTCCTAACCCCCTCCACCCCCATCTCCTGACCCCCCCACCTCCATCTGCTGACCCCCATCTCCTGACCCCCACCCCCATCTCCTGCCCTCCCACCTCCATCTGCTGACCCTCATCCCATCTCCTGACCCCCCTAAACCCCCATCTCCTGACCCCCCTAAACCCCCATCTCCTGACCCCCCACCTCCATCCCCTGACCCCCACCCTCATCTCCTGACCCCCATCACCCATCTCCTGACCCCCCATCTCCTGACCGCCAGCCCCATCTCCTGACCCCCCCACTCCATCTGCTGATCCCACCCCCATCTCCTGGCCCGCCACCCCATCTCCTGACCCCTCCCATCTCCTAACCCCCTCCACCCCCATCTCCTGACCCCCCCACCTCCATCTGCTGACCCCCACCCCCATCTCCTGGCCCGCCACCCCCATCTCCTGACCCTCCCATCTCCTAACCCCCTCCACCCCCATCTCCTGACCCCCCCACCTCCATCTGCTGACCCCCATCTCCTGGCCCCCACCCCCATCTCCTGACCCCCCCACCCCCATCTCCTTACCTCCCTAAACCCCCATCTCCTGACCCCCCACCTCCATATCCTGACCCCCACCCCCTTCTCCTGGCCTCTCACCCCCATCTCCGGCCCCCCACCTCCATCTGCTGACCCCCACCCCATCTCATCCCATCTCCTGACCCCCCACCTCCATCTGCTGACCCCCACCCCATCTCCTCCCATCTCCTGACCCCCCACCTCCATCTACTGACCCCAACCCCCATCTCCGGCCCCCACCTCCATCTGCTGACCCCCACCCCATCTCCTCCCATCTCCTGGCCCCCCACCCTCAACTCCTGACCCCCCCATCTCCTGGCCCCCCACCCCTTATCTCCCCAAATACATTTTTGCGCCGTCCCTTTTGAATTTTTACTTTTTTTGCCTCTTTTCTTTTTTTTAAAAACAAATATAAAATACATTAAAAAAAGCAAAATAAACAGCGATGGAGCGTTTTCTAGTATAGGGGGGTCTATGGACTTTATATGGGGGGATCATCTACAAGGTATACAGAGAAGAAATGGCGTCTCTGTAATCTGTGTACAAAGAAGCAACTTCATCTGATAATAATAATTCCATAGGAAATGATTCCACCGGACAGGAAATACCGCGACAGAGTAAAGTGGAGATAAAACAACCTGCTTTAATAAATAGATACATAAGTAATTCAAAAAATGATTGGCACATGATATATATATATATATACAAGAATCCAACATTTGGTAGCACATAATTGAGGTATAATCAATAATCAAATACATGATCCACAATGAAATGGTAGGATACAGTACAGGGTTTAGATACGACATCTGTTGGCTCAACGCGTTTCATCACTTAGTGTCACTCATCGCCAAGTCACGAAACGCGTTGAGCCAACAGATGTGTGTAAGCTCTATACAGGGGTGGCCGGGCTTCACAGTGACTGATCGCTATGATAGCCAATCAGAGGCTACCACAGCAATCAGGTGACCCAGAACTGAGAGTTCCGTGTCCCGATTGTTAGTACGGGAGCTCCCGCTGAGATCCCGGCCTCTGTGCTGGGAGCGCTCTATGCGGCGCGCTCCCAGCACAAAGGGAGATACACAGATCTGCCTCCCCACGGGGAAAAAGCCCCGCCCAGGGAGGCCGTATATATATGTACAGGCAGCATGACGGGGTTAACCTGTTGGCACCCACCTAACATATTAATGGCCACACACCACATATATGTGTCACTGGGCGGCCCATGTTTCTGTGCTGAGAGCTCGCTCGTTACCCGCTCACTGCCTGCTTATTGCCTGCTCACTACCCACTCATTGCCCGCCCACTTCCCACTCATTGCCCACCCACTTCCTGCTCATTTCCCGCCCACTTCCTGCTCATTACCGCTCACTGCCTGCTCATTACCCGCTCCCTGCCTGCTCATTACCCGCTCACTGCCTGGTCATTGCCCGCCCACTTCCCACTCATTGCCCATTCACTGCCCACCCACTTCCCGCTCACTGCCTGCTCTTTGCCCACTCATTACCCGCTCACTGCCTGCTCATTGCCCACTCATTACTCGCTCACTGCATGCTCATTGCCTACCCACTTCCCGATCATTGCCCACCAACTTTACGCTCATTGCCCGTCCACTTCCCACTCATTACCCGCTCACTGCCTGCTCATTGCCCGCCCACTTCCCGCTCATTGCCCGTTCACTGCCCACCCACTTCCCGCTCACTGGCCACTCATTGCTCACTTCCCGCTCATTGCCCGCTCATTACCCGCTCACTGCCTGCTCATTGCCGGCCCCACTTCCCGCTCATTACCTGCTCATTACCCACTCACTGCCTGCTCATTACCCGCTCATTACCCGCTCACTGCCTGCTCATTGCCCGCCCACTTCCCACTCACTTCCCACTCACTGCCTGCTCACTTTGTAGAAGGAGGAAGCATTTCCTCAGTCTCCCCTCCCCCAGTGATCAAACTGTACATTGTAACTTTGTAGAAGGAGGGAGTAATTTCCTCAGTCTCCTCCCCCGGGGATCAGACTGTACATTGTAACTTTGTAGAAGGAGGAGGAGCTATTTCCTCAGTCTCCCCTCCCCCAGTGATCAGACTGTACATTGTGACTTTGAACAAGGTGGAGGAGTCATTTCCTCAGTCTCCCCTCCCCCAGTGGTCAGACTGTACATTGTAACTTTGTAGAAGGAGGAGGAGCCATTTCCTCAGTCTCCCCTCCCCCAGTGATCAGACTGTACATTGTAACTTTGTAGAAGGAGGAGGAGACATTTTCTCAGTCTCTCCTCCCACAGTGATCAGACTGTACATTGTAACTTTGTAGAAGGAGGAGGAGACATTTTCTCAGTCTCTCCTCCCACAGTGATCAGACTGTACATTGTAACTTTGTAGAAGGAGGAGGAGACATTTTCTCAGTCTCTCCTCCCACAGTGATC
>NW_027507825.1:3762105-3787105 GCF_037356315.1 Lithobates pipiens
TGTACATTGTAACTTTGTAGCAAATCACAAGGGGAGGGGCTGCAGCAGGGCAGCTGATCTGTGTCAAACATTTATGAACACAGCCAAGTTACTGCACAGGCATCTGGATTTAGTTGATTGTGTCGTCGCTGAGCCGCCATCTCGGTCTAGGTAAAACCATGGGCGATGCCTGAACAAAGATGGTGCTGTCCTTCTGGAGAGGAATGCAGGTGAAGGTATTGTGGGGGGGGAGGGGGGTGGTTATAAAGGTCACACTGACACGCTATACATGTAGAGAAGATGTGATAAAAGTGACCCCATCATCGGCTTTGTGATAAAGGAGACTGGCATGTGAATCCGCCTAGACAACAAAGGGCGGAATGCCGGGATTGGACGAGGCCGGCTCTTCACCTGGACACAATGCGCCTTGAGTGACGGCTCTGGGACGAGACGCATCGGTCTGCACATGATGGGAGTTATGGTGTCTGGGGCCCCGGGGTCACCCCACATTACTCCAACCCCTTCCCTTGTCTGCTGGGATTAGAATGCAGAGCGGCCTCACCGAGGAGGTTCCCTTTGTTAATTGTCCCATTCACATTTACATTAGAAGGAACACGACCCGAGGATGGGGGACAATGACAAGTCACCACCATGTCACCCCCACCCGGGGATCCTGTAATCTGTGAGTGACACCACTTTACACAGAGCCTGGGGGGGGGGGAGTACTCAACCCCGCCCCCCCCATCCCCTATTTTATTATAAGATAAATAGATACACTATTTGTCAAAAGTATTGGGACACCTGCCTTTACACGCACATGAACTGTAATGGCATCTCAGTCTTAGTCTGTAGGGTTTAATATTGAGTTGGCTCCGCCCTTTGCAGCTATAACAGCTTCAACTCTTCTAAGAAGTCCGTCCACAAGGTTTAGGAGTTGTGTCTATGGGAAGGTTTGACCATTCTTCCAGAAGAGCATTTGTAAGGTCAGGCACTGATGTTGGATGAGAGGACTGTCTCGCAGTCTCCACTCTAATTCATCCCAAAGGTGTTCAATTAGGTTGAGGTCAGGACTCTGTGCAGGCCAGTCAAGTTCCTCCACCCCAAATGCTCTCATTCATGTCTTTATGGACCTTGCTTTGTGCACTGGTGAGCAGTCATGTTGGAACAGGAAGGGGCCGTCCCCAAACTGTTCCCACAAAGTTGGGAACATGAAATTGTCCAAAATGTCTTGGTATGCTGACATCTCAAAGCTTGATACACACAATATAATTTTCCGTGGATTTGTTTTCCTTCAGATTTACCAAAACAATATAATAAAAGGTCAAACCTTAAGGCCGCGTACACACGCGGGGACTGTTGGCCCAACTTTGTCCGTCAAACAGTTTCGGCAAACAGTCCGCTCAAACTTAGCATGGACGGACATGGCCACACACGACGGACGAACAGTTTGCTGAAACCGTGCGCGATGTGACGTGAACGGCACGTACGACGGGATGAAAAATACGACGTCCTATACACTGCAATGCAACCTTCCGACGTGGAAATCCTTTCTGAGCATGCGCGAGACTTAGTTGGCCGAACAAGCCTACACACGAGCGAACAGTCCGCTGAAACCTTGTTTCAGCGGACAGTTTTTCGGAATTTCCGTAAGACCTTGTTCGGCCAACTGTCCGCTGAAACTGTCCGCTGAAGCCCCACACACGAGCGGACTGTCCGCCCAAACACTGTTCAGCGGACAAGGTTGGGCGAACAGTCCGCGCGTGTGTACGCGGCCTAAGAGTTTAAATTTGTATGCAATCAGGCAGGTCTTGGTAAATCTAAAGGAAATCCGACAACAAAAATTGTATAGTGTGTATGGGGTCTAAGAGTTCCCTTCACTGGAACTAATGGACCAAGCCCAACCCCTGAAAAACAACTCCTCCCACCACACCATAATCCCCCCTTTCCCCCCACACTATATCCCCCCCCCCCCCCCTCCACCAAATGATTGGGACCAGTGCACAAAGCAAGGTCTATAAAGACATGTCCTGACCTACCTCAACCCGATAGAACACCTTTGGGATTAATTAGAGCGGAGACTGCAAGCCAGGCCTTCTCATCCAACATCAGGAGGAGAGCTGTACTGGAGTGAGGAGAGCTGTACTGGGGGAGGAGAGCTGTATTAGAGGGCAGGAGAGCTGTATGGAGGGGAGGAGAGCTGTACTGGGGGGAGAGCTGTACTGGGGGGAGAGCTGTAGGGGGGGAGCTGTACTGGGGGGAGAGCTGTACGGGGGGAGCTGTACTGGGGGGAGAGCTGTACTGGGGAGAGGAGAGCTGTACTGGGGGAGAAGACCTGTACTGGGGGGGGGGGGGGAGCTGTACTCTGGGGGCAGGGAGTTGTACTGGGGAGAGAAGAGCTGTATTAGAAGGGAGGAGAGCTGTACTGGAGGGAGGAGAGCTGTACTGGAGGGGGGAGGAGAGCTGTGCTTGGGGGGAGGAGAGCTGTACTGGAGGGGGGAGAGCTGTATTAGAGGTGAGGAGAGCTGTACTGGGGGGGGAGCTGTACTTGAGGGGGGAGAGCTGTACTGGGGGGAGGAGATCTGTACTGGAGGGAGGAGAGCTGTACTGGAGGGGGGAGGAGAGCTGTGCTTGGGGGGAGGAGATCTGTACTGGAGGGAGGAGAGCTGTACTGGAGGGGGGAGGAGAGCTGTGCTTGGGGGGAGGAGAGCTGTACTGGAGGGGGGAGAGCTGTATTAGAGGGGAGGAGAGCTGTACTGGGGGGGGGAGAGCTGTATTAGAGGGGAGGAGAGCTGTACTGGGGGGGGGGGAGAGTTGTACTAGAGGGGAGGAGAGCTGTACTGGGGGGAGCGGTACTTGAGGGGGGAGAGCTGTACTGGGGGGAGGAGATCTGTACTGGAGGGAGGAGAGCTGTATTAGAGGGGAGGAGAGCTGTACTGAAGGGGGGAGGAGAGCTGTACTGGAGGGGGGAGGAGAGCTGTACTGAAGGGGGGAGGAGAGCTGTACTGGAGGGGGGAGGAGAGCTGTACTGGAGGGGGGAGGAGAGCTGTACTGGGGGGGAGGAGAGCTGTACTGAGGAGAGGAGATCTGTATTAGAGGGGAGTAGAGCTGTACTGGGGGGGGAGGAGAGCTGTACTGGAGGGGGGAGGAGAGCTGTACTGGGGGGAGGGGAGCTGTATTGGGGGGAGGAGAGCTGTACTGGGGGGGGGGGGACTGTAATCGGGGAGAAGCTGTACTGGGGGGGGGGGAGCTGTACTGGGGGGAGGAGAGCTGTATTGGGGGGAGGAGAGCTGTACTGGAGAGAGGAGAGCTGTACTGGGGGGGGGGGGGGGGACTGTAATCGGGGAGAAGCTGTACTGGGGGGGGGGGAGCTGTACTGGGGGGAGGAGAGCTGTACTGGGGGGGGGGGGGACTGTAATCGGGGAGAAGCTGTACTGGGTAGGAGAGTTGTTCTGTGGTAGCAAATCTGTACTAGGGTGGGAGAGGAGTGCCTATGCTGGGGAAGGGGTGAAACATGTTTTATGTACTCTGCCTACTGACCTGTGCATTACACTGTCCTGAGCCCTGCGCCCTGTGTTAGTTGTTCCTGATCCCCCCGCACTGTCTGCGTTACTTACTTCTGACACCTGCGCTCGGTGTCTCACACACTGCTCACCCCCCACACTCTGTTACACACTTCTGACCCCTGCACTCTGTGTCCTAGGCACTTCTGACCCCCGCACTCTGTGTCTTAACACCACAAGTAAAAAAAAGGTTTCCCAACTAGCCTGAAAAATAACCACATTGACCCGGTCTAACAATTCAAGTAAAAAAATATAAATAAAAAAAAAGAGCTTTGTTTTGCAAATAAATGCGGAAGCCGCAGTGCCCACATCAAGGCTCTCCGCTGTGGTCCTAACTCTATAATTTATAGGTATAAGTACTTCTCCATGAGGGAGAAGAGTGATTGGCCCCAAATGTATTCTGCAGCAGGACAACCACCCCCA
This sequence comes from Lithobates pipiens, assembly GCF_037356315.1. Classification (NCBI taxonomy): domain Eukaryota; kingdom Metazoa; phylum Chordata; class Amphibia; order Anura; family Ranidae; genus Lithobates; species Lithobates pipiens. Next base: position 3,766,068 of record NW_027507825.1, read on the forward strand.
AACATACAGCCAATGTCATTAAGAACTATCTTCAGTGTAAAGAGGAACAAGGAGTCCTGGAAGTGATGGTTTGGTCCCCACAGAGCCCTGATCTCATCATCATGGGATGACATGAAGAGTGAGAAGGATTGCAGGCAACCGACAAGAAGATCTGTGCTTGGTTCTCCAAGATGTACCTAGAACAACCTACCTGCCGAGATCCTTCACCAACTGTGTGCAAGTCTACCTAGAAGAAGGCAAGGGGGGGGGGGGGGGGGGGCAACCCGAATATTCATTGGATTTTGGATCTCTGTTTATTTACTTTGCATTTTGTTAATTGATAAACAAAATAAAACTATTAACAAACGATTAACACTTCGATTTCTGAATCCATCCTTCATTTCCAGCATTAGCATCATCCCCGCCTAAGACTTTTGCACAGAGAGAAAGATTTCTTAAATAGGATACGGAGTATCAAAAATATCCTCATATGTAAATGTATATACAATATACGGTGTATAGATTTTTTTTCCCCCAGAATATTTTGGAGAATCATCAGTCAGATTTGTGAGTAGCGCTTGTCTGATGGAAGTCATCATCATCACCCCAACTTCTATTTGCTTAAAATAAAAGGTGGAAAGATATTCATAGGAACATGTATGGGGGTCTCCCCCGACCAGCCATGTGATTGTGACGATGAAATCTCCATTGACTCTTCCATGTGTGAGTATTGTGAATCCAGCGCAGGGCGGGGCTATCACCATTGCGAATTGGATGTGGATTTACAGCATCCAATTCGCAACAGCAGGAGATTTTGGCTGGCTCTCTATGGAGCCGGTTCACATATCACCAGGGGCGGACTGACCGTTCGAGCACTCGGGCACTGCCCGAGAGCCCCATGCCACTAATGGGCCCCATCAGGGTTGCCAGCCTCAATAAAACCAGGGGCAGTATAAAAATCCCCAAATTATAGCTGCCCCGCCTCTCCAGTACCTTTTCAGTGTGTGTGTGTGTGTATATTGTGTGTTTATATTGTGTGTCTGTGTGTGTATTCTGTGTGTGTAAATACTGTGTGACCCCATAATCTATTGCCCGGGGCCCCATAATCTCCTATTGCCCGGGGCCCCATAATCTCCTATTGCCCGGGGCCCCATAATCTCCTATTGCCCAGGGGCCCCATAATCTCCTATTGCCAGAGGGCCCCATAATCTTCTCCTATTGCCTGGGGGCCCCATAATCTCCTATTGCCCAGGGGCACCATAATCCCCTATTGCCCAGGGGCCCCATAATCTCCTATTGCCCGGGGGGCCCCATAATCTCCTATTGCCCGGGGGGCCCCATAATCTCCTATTGCCCGGGGGGCCCATAATCTCCTATTGCCTGGGGGCTCCATAATCTTCTATTGCCCGGGGGCTCCATAATCTTCTCCTATTGCCCGGGGGCTTCATAATCTTCTCCTATTGCGCAGGGGCCCCATAATCTCTTAATTGCCCGGGCGCCCCATAATCTCCTATTGCCCGGGGCCCCATAATCTCCTATTGCCTGGGGGCCCCATAATCTTCTCCTATTGCCCGGGGGCCCCATAATCTCCTATTGCCCGGGGGCCCCATAATCTCCTATTGCCCGGGGGCCCCATAATCTCCTATTGCCCAGGGGCCCCATAATCTCCTATTGCCAGAGGGCCCCATAATCTTCTCCTATTGCCTGGGGGCCCCATAATCTCCTATTGCCCAGGGGCACCATAATCCCCTATTGCCCAGGGGCCCCATAATCTCCTATTGCCCGGGGGGCCCCATAATCTCCTATTGCCCGGAGGGCCCCATAATCTCCTATTGCCCGGGGGGCCCATAATCTCCTATTGCCTGGGGGCTCCATAATCTTCTATTGCCCGGGGGCTCCATAATCTTCTCCTATTGCCCGGGGGCTTCATAATCTTCTCCTATTGCGCAGGGGCCCCATAATCTCTTAATTGCCCGGGCGCCCCATAATCTCCTATTGCCCGGGGCCCCATAATCTCCTATTGCCTGGGGGCCCCATAATCTTCTCCTATTGCCCGGGGGCCCCATAATCTCCTATTGCCCGGGGGCCCCATAATCTCCTATTGCCCGGGGGCCCCATAATCTCCTATTGCCCAGGGGCCCCATAATCTTCTCCTATTGCCCAGGGACCCCATAATCTCTTAATTGCCCGGGCGCCCCATAATCTCCTATTGCCCGGGGGCCCCATAATCTTCTCCTATTGCCCAGGGGCCCCATAATCTCCTAATGCCCGGGGGCCCCATAATCTCTTAATTGCCCGGGGGCCCCATAATCTCCTATTGCCCGGGAGCCCCATAATCTTCTCCTAGATCCCCGGGGGGCCCCATGAGTTGTCAGTCCGCCCCTGCATATCACCGCAGCGGGTCCGGTGCGATTTGGTCTGCTTCAGGTCCGAATTCAGCCCAAAACTCGGACCTGAAATGGGACCTGAAATGGTGAACCGGGAGGCACCGGACCCCCCGCTGTGATCCGCATGCGGCTCATCTGTGATCCCAGCCTAAAGGATGTATCAAAAAGATTCTCTTATGTAAATATATTTATACTTTGTATCTTTTTGTTTGTTTTTCCCAGGATGTTTTGGAGAATCATCAGTCAAGTTTTTGAGATTGGAACTTATTTGAAGAAAGCAGTCGTGACCCCCGACTTTTATTTATTGAGAAACTAAAGCTGGGAAGACACCGGATCTTCACTTCACTCCGTATAAAAAATGTTTGGGGGGGTCTTCCCAATCAGCCATGTGACCATAATGAAAAGTTCATATGGGGTTAATCTGCCACATAATATCTACGTGGGCATGTATACATACAGTATCAGGGCTGGGCTGGGACAAAAATTTGGCCCTGGACTTCATGCAGACCGGCCCACTTTAATTTTGCAAACACGCAAAAAACAGTATATAAACTGTACACAATTGCACAAAAAAGCCCCTAGAGAGCCCCCCTCCTTACATCAGGGTCCCCAAAGAGCCCCTCCTTACATCAGAGTCCCCAGAGAGCCCCTCCCTACATCAGGGTCCCCAGAGAGCCCCTCCTTACATCAGGGTCCCCAGAGAGCCCCTCCCTACATCAGGGTCCCCAGAGAGCCCCTCCTTGCATCAGGGTCCCCATATAGCCTTCCCCTTACAACAGGGTCCCCAGAGAGCCCCTCTTACATCAGGGTCCCCAGAGAGCCCCTCCTTACATCAGGGTCCCCAGAGAGCCCCTCCTTACATCAGGGTCCCCAGAGAGCCCCTCCTTACATCAGGGTCCCCAGAGAGCCCCTCCCTACATCAGGGTCCCCAGAGAGCCCCTCCTTACATCAGGGTCCCCAGAGAGCCCCTCCCTACATCAGGGTCCCCAGAGAGCCCCTCCTTGCATCAGGGTCCCCATATAGCCTTCCCCTTACAACAGGGTCCCCAGAGAGCCCCTCTTACATCAGAGTCCCTAGAGATCATCCGCCTCACATCAGGGTCCCTAGAGAGCCAACCCCTTACATCCGGGTCCACAGAGAGCCTCTCTCTTACATCAGGTTCCCCAGAGAGCCCCTCCTTACATCAGGTTCCCCAGAGAGCCCCTCCGTACATCAGGGTCACCAGAAAGAGGGCAGGTAGTGGGCCAGGACCCTGTGGTTGGGGACTCCTGGACTGACTCGGGGCTATGGGCCCCAGATTCGGGTCTATAGCCCCAAAAGTCCCCCCCCCCCCCCCCAGCGATGCCACTGGCTGTCACTGTGTGTGTATTTGTATATGTATATATATATATATATATATATATATATATATATACACATATACAGTACCTCACAAAAGTAAGTACACCCCTCAGTGACATTTGTGTAAATCTTTTCTTCTCTCTTTTCATGTGACAACCAGGGGCGGACTGACAACTCATGGGGCCACCGGGCAATAGGAGATTATGGGGCCCCCGGGCAATCAGAGATCATGGGGCCACACAGTGGGGCCCCCCTAGGCAGTGCCCGAGTTGGCGAATGGTCAGTCCGCCCCTGGTGACAACACTGAAGAAATGACACTTGTCTACAATGTAAAGTAGTGAGTGTACAGCTTGTATAACAGTGTAAATTTCCTGTCCCCTCAAAATAACTCAACACACAGCCATTAATGTCTTGTAGCGGGTGACATTTTGGACAAAGTGTCCTTCATGTGTAAATTTAGTTTTTTGCCTCAGAACTAGTAATGGAATTCTGAGGGTTAATTATGTAGGTTAACTTTGACATCAGTCTGGCTGGGCTGTGTTGGAGTTCTGCCTGGTCATGTGTACAGTGTGGTGCACATGACAGGCTCAGAACCAGGCCTGGTTGGACGTTTTGGGTATCAGCTTCCTCTGAGCCAATCAGTGGCTGCGCAGTGCCTCGCTGAGGAGTCTGGGGAGGGGTACTTAAGATGTTGAGGTCATGTGTTACGGGTGGTTCATTCATGAGGCCCTAGCGGTCTGTTCCTGATTCTGGACCGGGGTAGCCCCGCGAGGGGTCCCGGTCACGGATCGTTCGTCGCTCCACAACATGCTTCGGTTGGTTAACCCCACTAGACCCGCCTGGTCTGGGGTGGGGATCTGTCTGTTCCCGAGTCTCAGAACCGGCTGGTCTGAGGCGCAGTAACTGAGGGAGGATTCAAGGTGTCCGGGTGTGCTCTCGGCTTGGAGGGGCACCGCAGCTCGTGAAGGTGACCGGGGGAGGACTCTGGAGGAGGGACAACAAGCGGCATCCTGAGAAGTGCCTGGTTACTGAGTTGGGATGGACATTGACGAATCCACACTTTTTCCAGTACTATCAAGGAGACAGAGAACGTTCCAGGTACTGAGGAAAAAGGTTCCTGTTCACTTTCAGTTACAACTTGTTCAAAGTCTGTGATTTCACAAGTTCTGAATCAAAGTGCTGACTGACATAATCTCTGGCTAGAGATTTGTTCAGCCTGGAAGCGCCCAGCTGCGAGTGGCTACTCTCTGGGTGGCACTAGAGACTTTGTTATGTCTGCAGTTCAAGGTGCCCGAGTTCTTCACCCTTGCCCTCTGTTCCCATACGAGACTGTGTTGTTGGATGTTACCCCTGCAAAATAAAATAAAAACTTCCAAAGAGACTTTATTGGTGTCAGCGTCCAATGTTGTTGGGTATCAACCATGGGAACCCCTAGACATGGAAGAACAAGCCAAGTGGAGGTAACCGGTAAGCCCAAAAAGTTAAGGCCACCCTGCAAAGGGTTATGGCCGCTACAGTCTAAACCGTTGGCAACAAAAGTCAGTACACCCCTAAGGCCGCGTACACACGGGCGGATTGTCTGTCCAACTTAGTCCACTGAACCGTGTTTCAGCGGACAATCCGCTCGTGTGTGGGCTTCAGCGGGCTTTTTCAGCGGACAATCTGACGAACAAAGTCTTACGGAATTTCCGTAAGACAGTCCGTTCAAACTTGGTTTTGTCCGTCCAAACTTGGTTTCAGCGGACAGTCCGCTCGTGGGCAAGTTGGACGGACTAAGTATGGCGCATGCTCAGAAAGGATTTACACGGCGGAAGGTTGCATTGCAGTGTATAGGACGTCGTTTTTCTAGTCCCGTCGTACGTGCTGTACACGTTATCGCGCACGCTTTCAGCAGACTGTCTGCTCATCGTGTGTGGTCAAGTCCGTTCATGCAAATTTTGAACGGACTGTCTGTCGGATTGTCTGACGAACTTAGTTGGCCAGACAATCCGCCCGTGTGTACGCGGCCTAAGTGAAAATGTCCAAATTGGGCCCAAAGTGTCAATATTTTGTGTGGCCGCCATTATTTTCCAGCACTGCCTTCACCCTCTTGGGCATGGAGGTCACCAGAGCTTCACAGGTCCCCACTGGAGTCCTCTTCCCCTCCTCCATGATGACATCACAGAGCTGGTGGATGTAGGAGACCTTGCACTCCTCCACCTTCCGTTTGAACAGGGGTCTCCAAACTTTTCAAACAAAGGGCCAGTTTATTGTCCTTCAGAATTTAGGAGGGCCGGATTGTGGCCAGTGGGCACAGAAAAAAAAAAAAAAATGTATATATATATATATATATATATATATATATATGTATATATATATATATATATATATATATAGAGATAGATAGATACATATATAGATAGATATGGATATATATCTATATATAGAAAAAAAAATAAAATATATATATATATATATATATATGTATGTGTGTATATATATATATATATATATATATATATATATATATATACATATATATGTATATATATATATACATATATATATATACTATATGTATATATGTATATATATATATATATATATATAAAATACATAATTTTGTTCTGTTATATTTGTTATGTTACCTTAATACGTTTTTGGATAATTCGTTATTCCTGTAGAGTGTCGATATTCGTTATACCGAATTTCGAATCACGTCGAATTCGTTCGTTTATATGCGCTAAAATTAGTTTCGTATTCGTTGAAATTCGTTATTTTTTTTAACCGGACATTTGAATGCATCCGAAAGATGCAAAATTCGTCCGAATTTTTTCGATTTCGTTATGAAAGGGATTGCACAAGCCCAGTCATGGCCCTGACCTTGATTTGCTTAAGAACCAAAGATGGGAAAGGTCCCGGCCAGCCATGTGTCTGTAATGAAATTCCCGTACAGGATTCATCGGATACACAATACACATCTGTCTGTCAATACCGTGAAATCATTGTGATGAACATTGTCTATATACATGTATATATGCTGTATATATATTTTTCTCCCCCCCGCCCCCTCCTCCCTCTGGAATATTTTATGGGCTCCTCAGTCAGTTTTTGTGAATGGGAAGAAAGTAGTCATCATGGCCCTCAACTTCTATTTGCCTAAAAAAAATTGAGAGGGCCAAGTAGATATTAATCACCCGGGGGGCAGACATGCCACCTCCGCCTCGTATCAATAAAATAATCATTTTGATGAGCACCTCCTGCCCCCCCCCCCCCACCGTTTTGTCAGCGGTGGACGCTGTCCATCCAGTAGACCCTCAATGTGTCTAATGTAGCTGTGATGAGGAGTGTGTGTTGGGTTGGGTGGGGTGGGGTGAGGGGGGGGTTGGCATTTTCAGGGTTAAACAGATTGTCCTGCCTCCAGTCAATGCCATCGTTGGCAGGGTGACAGTAGTCGAGTGTGCAAACTCGTGCTATTGTCCCCCAGGCCTTTGGGGTGCTATGGAGACACGGTAAAATGACACAGGGAAATGTCTTGTGATGGCAATTCTATGGCTTTTGTCTGAGTCTTTCTCCATCATGACGACTCGATTTAAGTCTCTAACTGTTTGACTACAAATGTGAGAGTTGCTACCCAGCTCGGTCCCTTTTGTCCGCTGGGTTTGAATGGGTAATACGCCTTTTGTGTCTCTCAATTGAGGGGGCAAACAGATTCCACAGCTCTCCAACCTACTTTCCATGGCTATGCGTTCATCTCTTGAAGGATTTTGTTTTCATTCTTACCTTGCTGACATCACCCCCGCATTCCCCCCCCCCCCCCCCAAAAAAAAAAAAAAAAAAAGAAGAAGAGAAAAGGGGGCAAGACAACAGATCCCTGGTCAGTTAAAAAAAATAAGCCAGGCCCTCCTTTAATGCCGGCATTGTCCGGTGTCACTGAGGCATGGTCTCCTTCAGCCTTCCAGACGCATTCTCTTGTATAGAGAAGGGAAGAGGGCCGTTCACCTATCCTCTTTTACTAACCATCGGCGTATCATGTTGTATTGTGAGAAGGATGAAGAGGGGACATGACAAAAAAAAAAAAAGCAGAATCGATGGTATTTTTTTTTTTTTTCCCTTTGGTGGCCATTCGTGGCTGTCACCATAGAGACCATTTGAAATGGACAAGAATGTGGGAACCGACTGGCTAAGGCCTGATTGCAATTCTTTGTATTTGCACAGCGGAATTTGATTGGCCAACAATCTCCCCCCCCCCCCGCCAAATACGAGCGTTCATTCACTTTATTCCTCATCCTCCAGAAGCATCACCGCACTTGTACAGGTTGCGAGCGTAACAAGATTAGCCCTTGTACTACTCTACGGCAAACAGTGGAGACATTCGGGGGACAGGTCTAAAGTAAGTCGCCAGTTTCGTATATGTGTCGGAGCGTGCTGCTTGGAAAAACTGGGGAACATTTCATTGAGGAAACGATTTGCATTCAAAAATAAGTTGTGGGTTAGATATGGCACCGTGGCGCATTCGAAGATTGCGCATCGATGTCTAACTACCCTTATTCATTTCACCGGCTGAACTTTTGAAAATTGTTTTTTTTTTGTTTGACCCAATAGGTCTCCCCACATCGAGGATCTTACGCCTTCCGACTTTCATGGAAATCTGGTCTGGTACAAACCATGGCGTCCGATAACGAGGTCAAGACTTTGCTGAATTTCGTCAACCTGGCTTCCTGCGACATCAAGGCCGCTCTGGACAAGTCGGCGCCTTGCCGGAGGTCGGTGGACCACAGGAAGTATTTGCAGAAGCAGCTAAAGCGCTTTTCCCAGAAGTACTCCAGGCTGCCTCGATGCCACTCCGGCAAGAATGTCGACCTGAGGAAAGGATTGGTGGAGAGGATCAATCTGGCCACCCACAGTAAGGGACTGAGCGAAAAAGTCATGGCCACGCTGGACGAGAACGCGGTCGGGAGCGCGTGCTCACGGGAAAACGGCGCAGAGGGCGAGAAACCGGACCATGTCCCGATGAGAAAGAGACAGCTGCCTCCTTCTTTTTGGGAAGAACCTAGACCTTCCACCAGCCTTCTGGAGATGTCTTGCCCTTCCAAACTCGATCTTCTATACAAAGAACGAACGTCTGTCACTGGAACGGCGCTCTCCAGTTTTGACAACAAAAAATTAAAAAATGTAGTGATTCAGGAGACCTCCAGCCCTTCCTGCCTGGAGAAGGAGGCTGGCAAAATGCCCTCGGTGACACCCTTGGCCGGACGGGTCAACGTTTGTAGCTGCTGCCCTCTTCAGTACCATGGACAACAGATGCTGTACCACCACAGTCACGGGACCCTTCCCCCGGACCCCTTCGCAGCCCTTGCCTTGTGGAGTAAAAGCACAACCATCCCCACAGTGGAGATCCAGCACTTGTGTAAGGATTCCGGACAGAGGATCTACAGACATGTTGTCTTCAAACCTATCCCCACCAAACCGGCCATGCCGGCCTCCATTTTCAATGTTTTTGGATATATTTGATACAGGTGGGAAACTTGTGCGCGTTTCGGGGTTCCTGGGTACTTTGAAGGACTCCAAATGTTAGAGGCGTATTTATAAGACAGTGACATTCAGCAGACATTCTCTGCAGGTGAATCTCCCAGGTCCATGCGTTTCCAATGACATGATGGACGATTGATGCTTCACCGGAGAATGGGGTCAATTCACTAAATGTTACTGCATGGTATATAAAGGTCATGTGACCCCTGTTTTCGAGAATTATCGCATGAGATAGTAAAAAAAGTTAATTCATCAAAGTAAAATATCGAATGTGAGGTAAATACTGCAAAAAAAATAAAATAAATAAAAGAGCAAAATAAATCATTAACCACTTAAGCACCAGGCTTTTTCTGACACTTTTATTTTTTTTTTACATGTAACACTCGTTTTTTTTATTTTTGGCTAGAAAATTGCTTAGAAACCCCAAACGTTTTATAAATATATATATATATATATATATATATATATATATTATATATTATATATATTTATTAAAAACATTTATATATATATATTTTTTTTTTTATGTGAGGTAAATACTGCAAATATATATATATATATTAAAACCATATATATTAAAACCATTTATTTATATATATTTATATATATATATATATATATATATATATATATATATATATATATATATATATATATATATATATTAAAACCATATATATATATATATATATATATATATATATATATATATATGTGTGGTAAATACTGCAAAAAAAAGAACAATAAATCATTAACCACTTAAGCACCAGGCTTTTTCCTTTTTCTGGCACTTTTTGTTTACATGTAACACTCATTTTATTTTTATTTTAGCTAGAAAATTGCTTAGAAACCCCAAACGTTTTTTATATATATATATATATATATATATATATATATAAAATTAATATATACATATATAAAAAGTTTGCGGTTTCTAAGCAATTTTCTAGCCAAAAATAAAAAAAAATTAGTGTTACATGTAAACAAAAAGTGCCAGATAATTTATCTATTTTTTTTAATTTTTTTTACAGCAGAGGCCCTAGAGAACAAATTGGTGTGTTTTGCAATTTTTTTAATGTCACATGGTATTTGCGCAGCATTTTTTCAAATGCAATTGTTTGGGGGAAAAATACACTTTTTTTGAATTTTAATGCAAAAAATAAATAAATAAAAAAAACACACCACATAACCCAATTTTTTTTTTTGTAAAATATAAAAGATGATGCTATGCCAAATAAACAGCTACCAAACATGTCATGCTTTAAAATTACGCACACGCCCATGCAATGGCGACAAGCGACTTCAATTTTATGATCCTTCGGCGACACTTTAAAAGAGGTTATGGGTGGTCCCGTGCAGATGGCTAGATAGATATTGTATGGAACTGCTTCCCCTACTAAAAGCCTTTACAGGTGTGACCACTTTAGATGTACATTGAAGGTCTGGTGATAGAATTACTACCCATGATCTGATGTTCACGGTGATACCCCACATGTGAGGGACCATGGCTGTGTGCATGACCGAGCATGCATGTGCCTTTGAGTGCAAGTGGGGAGGGGGGGGGGTGGCACTTTAATATATATTTTTTTAATTTTCTTTTTTTTTACACTGTAGCTTTAAATGTTTTCTTTCTATTAAATCTTTTTATTACATTTTTTAACAGACAAACAAAACAAAACACAACAAGACATCATACACACTGAGCCAAAAGTGTAATATTACAATTTCAAAATCCAAAATTAATTTAATTAATCCACAAAGGAAAAAAAAAAGACCAAATGATTTTTAAAGTTAAATATTTTCTTTGATCACTTTTATTGCTGTCCCAAGGAATGTAAACATCCCCTGTGACAGCAACAGGCCATGTGACGGGCCCTCTTTATGATGAGATCTGGATGCTAGAAGACCCCAAATCCCTCCTCTGCTCTTAAAAGCATTTCCTCACACCAAGATCGGTGCTTTTGAATGCTTTTCCATTTTTTGGCAAATGGCGCCGATGACATCCGGGTAAACCGGAAGTGATGTCAACGCTTCCGGGTTACCATAGCCGAGACCGGATCAAAGCCGAACCTGGCTCTTTTCTGGAGTCACACTAGCTGGCGGATGTGCCGGCTGGTCTCCCGGTGGGATGGGAGAGCCTAAGCAGCGGGATGGGGGGCGTTCCGTTCTGCTGCTTGTAACTGCAATCCAGCGGCTAGTTAGCTGCTCCGATTGCTATTACAAGAGAACCGACCGTCTGCTATAGAAACGGTATCGGGGTGATGCCTGCAGGTGCAAATCATCCAGGTACAGCCCCTTGAAGACCGATGATGTACCGGACATGTGACTGATCAGTTCACCAAAGAACAAAAGAACAGCATTCCTTATCTATCACCTGCCAGGAGGAAGTCAATATTTTAGCAAAGTACAAAATAACAAAGAGGGGAACCGTACACTGGCCAGTAGATTAAAAGTTTACAATGTATCAGTGTGAGTGTCCAATCATGTATCAGTGATAGAATACAATGTATCAGTGTGAGTGTCCAATCATATATCAGTGATAGAATACAATGTATCATTGTGAGTGTCCAATCATGTATCAGTGATAGAATACAATGTATCAGTGTGAGTGTCCAATCATGTATCAGTGTGAGTGTCCAATCATGTATCAGTGATAGAATACAATGTATAAGTGATAGGATACAATGTATCAGCGATAGGATACAATGTATCAGTGTGAGTGTGCAATCATGTATCAGTGATAGAATACAATGTATCAGTGTGAGTGTCCAATCATGTATCAGTGTGAGTGTCCAATCATGTATCAGTGATAGAATACAATGTATCAGTGTGAGTGTCCAATCATGTATCAGTGTGAGTGTCCAATCATGTATCAGTGTGAGTGTCCAATCATGTATCAGTGATAGAATACAATGTATCAGTGTGAGTGTCCAATCATGTATCAGTGTGAGTGTCCAATCATGTATCAGTGTGAGTGTCCAATTAATGTATCAGTGATAGAATACAATGTATCAGCGATAGGATACAATGTATCAGTGTGAGTGTCCAATCATGTATCAGTGTGAGTGTCCAATCATGTATCAGTGTGAGTGTCCAATCATGTATCAGTGTGAGTGTCCAATCATGTATCAGTGATAGAATACAATGTATCAGTGTGAGTGTCCAATCATGTATCAGTGTGAGTGTCCAATCATGTATCAGTGTGAGTGTCCAATCATGTATCAGTGATAGGATACAATGTATCAGTGTGAGTGTCCAATCATGTATCAATGATAGAATACAATGTATCAGTGTGAGTGTCCAATCATGTATCAGTGATAGAATACAATGTATCAGTGTGAGTGTCCAATCATGTATCAGTGATAGGATACAATGTATCAGTGTGAGTGTCCAATCGTGTATCAGTGATAGGATACAATGTATCAGTGTGAGTGTCCAATCGTGTATCAGTGATAGGATACAATATATCAGTGATAGGATACAATGTATCAGTGAGAGAAAACAATGTATCAATCTGGAAATGTTTTGCTCTGAGCTCAGGAAGGAAAATAAATTGTAACATTTCACCAGAGGAAGATCTTGTGTGAATGAAGCACACGGGAATGTTTTCCCACTTTCATAGTATTTCTGTATTTATTTCTTCCTCTGGTTGGTGTTTAGCATGTACAAAAAAGTGTAAGAAAAAAAATTAACAACACCAAAAATAACGCAAAATTTAAGTGATAAATATCATAAAACATAAATAATGATTGCATTCGGTTAATTGACGCTTTTTATGCCTTGTACACACGGTCGGAAATTCCGCCGGAACAAGTCCGATCGGATTATGTTGTTTCGGAAAATCCGATCGTGTGCGGGCTCTACCGGACTTTTTTCCGTCTGAATTTCCGGACGGAAAAAGTTTGAGAGCTGGATCTAAAATTTTTCCGGCAGCAAAATCCAATCGGACTTTTTCTGATTGCGTGTAGGGAATTTCCGACGCACAAAGTGCCGCGCACGCTCAGGAAAAAGATTTGGGGACGAAAGCTATTGGCTGCTGGCCTCTACGTAGTCCCGTCGTATGTTTTGTACGTCACCGCGTTCCGAACGAGGAGATTTTCCGACAACTTTGTGCGACCGTGTGTATGCAGCACAAGTTTCGACCAAAATCCGGTGGAAAAAAATCTGACAGATTTTGTGGTCAGAATGTCCAACTGTGTGTATAAGGGTCCTTTCACACGGGGCGGATCAGTTCTGATCCGCCCCGTGGATGTCCGTTTGCTCAGCGGGGATCACTCCGCCGATCCCCGCTGAGCAGGAAGATGACAGGTCTGTCTCTGCACACTGCGCAGGGACGGACCTGTCACAGCGCCGCTCTCCCCTATGGGAGATCGGATTACGACGGACCGCAGTGCCCGTCGTCATCCGATCCGATCCGCAGACGGATGGAAAAATAGCTTTTTCCTCCGTTACACTTTTTCGGATCGGAGCGGGTCGGATGTCAGCGGACATGTCACCGCTGACATCCGACGCTCCATAGAGCTCTATGGAGCACCCGTTCAGGTCCGCCTGAAAAACTGACAGGCGGGCCTGAACGGGACGTCAGTGTGAAAGGGGCCTAAAAGTGTACAATGTATTAGTGTGAGTGTCCAATTTATCAATGAAGGAAAACAATGTATCAGTGTGAGTGTCCAATCATGTATCAGTGATAGAATACAATGTATCAGTGTGAGTGTCCAATCATGTATCAGTGATAGGATACAATGTATCAGTGTGAGTGTCCAATCATGTATCAGTGATAGGATACAATGTATCAGTGTGAGTGTCCAATCATGTATCAGTGATAGAATACAATGTATCAATGAGAGTGTCCAATCATGTATCAGTGATAGGATACAATGTATCAGTGTGAGTGTCCAATCATGTATCAGTGATAGAATACAATGTATCAATGAGAGTGTCCAATCATGTATCAGTGATAGGATACAATGTATCAGTGTGAGTGTCCAATCATGTATCAGTGATAGAATACAATGTATCAATGAGAGTGTCCAATCATGTATCAGTGATAGAATACAATGTATCAGTGTGAGTGTCCAATCATGTATCAGTGATAGAATACAATGTATCAGTGTGAGTGTCCAATCATGTATCAGTGATAGAATACAATGTATCAGTGTGAGTGTCCAATCATGTATCAGTGATAGAATACAATGTATCAGTGTGAGTGTCCAATCATGTATCAGTGATAGAATACAATGTATCAGTGTGAGTGTCCAATCATGTATCAGTGATAGAATACGATGTATCAGTGTGAGTGTCCAATCATGTATCAGTGATAGGATACAATGTATCAGTGTGAGTGTCCAATCATGTATCAGTGATAGAATACAATGTATCAGTGTGAGTGTCCAATCATGTATCAGTGATAGGATACAATATATCAGTGATAGGATACAATATATCAGTGAGAGAAAACAATGTATCAATCTGGAAATGTTTTGCTCTGAGCTCAGGAATGAAAATAAATTGTAACATTTCACCAGAGGAAGATCTTGTGTGAATGAAGCACACGGGAATGTTTTCCCACTTTAATGCCCCGTACGCACGATCAGAAATTCCACCAGCAAAAGTCCGATTTGAGCTTTTGGCCGGAAATTCAGACCGCGTGTACGGGGCATCATAGTATTTCTGTATTCATATCTTCCTCTGGTGTGGTGTTTAGCGCGTAAAATAAATAAATCGTGAAACAATAAAAAAACACCAAAAATAATGCAAATTTTAAGTGCTAAATATCGTAAAACGTAAATAATGATCGCATTTGGTTAATTGGCGCTTTTTAGAGAATTGACTACTTTTGAGATAAATACCACACTAGTTATTTTAACTCAAAAAATCCGCAATATTTAAAATATTGATCTCTTAGTGATTGGCCCCTGATGTTTGGTGAAGATCGCCGTTATAAATAGGACCCATGAATGTAGATCTTTATTTTTTTTCTTTGCGACCTCCGCTGATCTTCTGCAGATGCTTGCAGCCACTTCATGTGTTCATGCGTTCTGTCCAGGGTTGGCTGCACATCATTGCTCTGCACTGGCTTGCTGATGCAACAATAGCGGACCATAAAGTGGGTCGGCATGGCTGAGTCTAGTCTCCACCAGGACAGGGCCGGATCTAGAGGGGTGTTTGGGTGGCTGTGCCCCCCATATTTTAGTTGTGCCCCCCAAGTCTCTGAGAGTGCATAAGCTAGTCTGATACAGACAGTTGATGTTAGGGGGCACTTTGATGAGGTCCCTGATGTAAGGGGGGCACTGTGATAGGGACCCTGATGTAAAAGGGTATTTTGCTGGTGACCCTGATGTAAGGGGGTACTCTGATGGGGTCATCTGATGTAAGGGGGTACTCTGATGGGGTCATCTGATGTAAGGGGGTACTCTGATGGGGACCCTGATGTAAGGTGGTACTCTGATGGGGTCATCTGATGTAAGGGGGTACTCTAATGGGGTCATCTGATGTAAGAGGGTACTCTGATGGGGACCCTGATGTAAGGGGGTACTCTGATGGGGACCCTGATGTAAGGGGTACTCTGGTGGGAACCCTGATATAAGGGGTACTCTGGGGGCACCTGATGTAAGGGGTACTCTGATGGGGACACCTGATTTAAGGGGGTACTTTTATGGGGTCATCTGATGTAAGGGGCACTCTGATGAGGACACACCTGATGTAAGGGGGTACTTTGATGGGGTCATCTGATGAAAGGGGTACTCTGATGGGGTCATCTGATGTAAGGGGGCACTCTGATGAGGACCCTGATGTAAGGGGGTACTCTGTCAAAGACCCTGATGTAAGAAGTACTATGATGGGGACACCTGATGTAAGAGAATACTCTGATGGGGTCATTTGATGTAATAGGGCACTCTGATGAGGACCCTGATGTAAGAGGGTACTCTGATGGGGACATCTGATGTTAGGGGCACTCTCATTGGGACTCTAATGTAAGGGGCACTCTCATTGGGACTCTGATGTTAGGGGCACTCTCATTGGGACTCTGATGTAAGGGGCACTCTCATTGGGACTCTGATGTAAGGGGCACTCTCATTGGGACTCTGATGTAGGGGGCACTCTGGTTAGGACATCTGATATAAGGTGTACAGATTCTGTTTAATCACCCTCATCTAATGACACCCTAATACATACCAGTGTTGGCATCATATCCCTTGGCTTTTGTTACTGCACCCCCAGATCAGATAGGCCAGATCCAGACATGCACCAGGAGCACATGTGACAGGGTGGCACAGTTGGAAGGCCGGTGTCACCCCGTAACAGGAAGTGCCTGAGCAAGGGAGCAAATGGCAGGATCACCAGGGATTAATTTATTAAAGCTGCAGCTTTTTAAATGATACAACCAGACTATATGGGCTTCTAGTGAAGGGGCTCACATCTACCTTATTGATCCTGCAGATGGGCACATTGGGGGGGGGGGGGGGGGGGTAGAACTGAGCTGGCAACAATCCTAGGCATGGCTTAATTTATAATCGTATTTTGTAGATGGAATAGAGTTCAGTGATCTCTATAGCAGAGGCAGCTGGTCTTCTAAGAAAGTCTTCTCCAAACTGGTTTCCTGTTCAGCTATTTCCCATTATGGTAATGGTCGTAGCTGAGCCCTGCCTGTTCTTTGAGGGCCCATTTGCATTATTACTATTTATCATTACTATTAATGCCCATGCGATATGTTGCAAGTCATGACATCACATTACGGCCACCAGAATCTCCCAAAAATCGGACATGCCCTCTTTTAACTCACAATGCAGTGCATGCTGCAACACTTGAGCGTTGCCCTCGTGCATTCAAAATGAATGACACCATAAAGCATGGGCGTTCAACCTGCGGCCCTCCAGTGGAACTACAAGTCCCATGAAGCATTGCAAGGCTGACAGTTACAAGCATGACTCAAAAAGGCAGAGGCATGATGGGACTTGTAGCTCTGCAACAGCTGGAGGCCCAGAGGTTGAGCATCCATGTCATAAAGCATGTAACGTGCATCCCATGCGTTGTGGCCATGCAGATTTTACTGCATTGTAATGGTGTAAATGGGCCCTCAATTGTTATTCATCTGGGAATTAGATTTTTTTTGGGTAGGTGTTGGAGGATGTAGCAGAGTTTGCGTCTTGGGGTTAAGGTACCCTTGTTGCAGTAGAGGTTGCCTCATGTTCCCTTGAAACAGAGAGCGCCCCTGTAGAAGTAGAGACACCCCTATAGAAACAGAGGGCACCCCTATAGAAACAGAGGGCACCCCTATAGAAACAGAGGGCACCCCTGTAGAAACAGAAACACCCCTGTAGAAGTAGAGACACCCCTGTAGAAGCAGAGACACCCCTGTAGAAACAGAAACCACCCCTGCAGAAGTAGAGATACCCCTATAGAAACAGAGAGCATCTCTGTAGAAACATAGAGCACCCCTGTAGAAGTAGAGATACCCCTAAAGAAACAGAGAGCACCCCTGTAGAAGTAGAGACACCCCTGTAGAAGTAGAGATACCCCTGTAGAAACAGAGACACCCCTGTAGAAGCAGAGACACCCCTGTAGAAGCAGAGACACCCCTGTAGAAAGAAACACCCCTGTAGAAACAGAGAAACCCCTGTAGACGTAGAGACACCCCTATAGAAACAGAGAGCACCCCTGTAGAAGTAGAGACACCCCTATAGAAGCAGAGAGCACCCCTGTAGAAGTAGAGACACCCCTATAGAAACAGAGACCACCCCTGTAGAAGTAGAGACACCCCTGTAGAAGTAGAGACACCCCTATAGAAACAGAGACACCCCTGTAGATGTAGAGACACCCCTGTAGAAACAGAGACACCCCTGTAGAAGTAGAGACACCCCTATAGAAGCAGAGAGCCCCCCTGTAGAAGTAGAGACTCCCCTGTAGATGCAGAGAGCACCCCTGTAATAGCAGAGACACCCCTGTAGAAGTAGAGACACCCCTGTAGATGCAGAGACACCCCTGTAGATGCGGAGACACCCCTGTAGACGCAGAGAGCACCCCTGTAGAAGTAGAGACACCCCTGTAGATGCAGAGAGCACCCCTGTAGAAGCAGAGACACCCCTGTAGAAGTAGAGACTCCCCTGTAGATGCAGAGAGCACCCCTGTAATAGCAGAGACGCCCCTGTAGATGCAGAGACACCCCTGTAGATGCGGAGACACCCCTGTAGACGCAGAGAGCACCCCTGTAGAAGTAGAGACACCCCTGTAGATGCAGAGAGCACCCCTGTAGAAGCAGAGACACCCCTGTAGAAGTAGAGACTCCCCTGTAGATGCAGAGAGCACCCCTGTAGAAGTAGAGACACCCCTGTAGATGCAGAGACACCCCTGTAGACGCAGAGACACCCCTGTAGAAGTAGAGACACCCCTGTAGAAGCAGAGACACCCCTGTAGAAGCAGAAACACCCCTGTTGATATAGGGACACCCCTGTAGAAGCAGAGACACCCCTATAGAAGCAGAGACTCCCATGGGGGTAGCATAATTAGGGTGCACAGGGAACAGAGATGTTGTCTGCAGCCCGGTGAATGTTGCTGGTTGAATCTCCAAGAAGCCAAAGGGGGAAATGGCCACCCATAGCTGACACATCACCTTCTGGTGGACTAATCCATTTTTAGGGGTTGTACACTGTTGAATTTCATATTACCATGGAATATGTTATGAACGCCTGTGTGAGAAGCTTCTGATGGATGTACTCAGTTTCTCCATTAAGTGATGCCACAGCCCCGGATTGTCTGCTTCCATTAGAGGCTTCTCATGCAGGTCTTCTGCTCCTCTTCATGTTACCAGTCATTACCAGCAAAGCTTGCCATGCCATGGATAACTGGATCCACGGCATGCCCCCCCCCCCCCCCCCCCTTAAATTGCTTACTTCCATATTATCATGGGTTTTTATTTTATTTTATTTTCTTAATACAAGGTGACCTGGGCTTCTGGGTTACTGATCCTTTAAGGGTTAATCCTGCCATTGTGATCTTAGATAGTGTAAGGACAGGCGGAAGAAGTTTCAGCCCTCTAAGCAGACGGATTTTAAGTCTAGCTGCTATTTATTGTATGTCTCAGAGCAGGTGGAGAGTGAAATTGCATGGGGGGGGGGGGGGTCAAGACATTTTTTGCCCAGGGTCCAATCAATATTAAAGACGGCCCCGACCATAGGGGAGTGTAAATGGACGATAACATGCTGGTCTGCCAGAAATCAAGTGACGCACCCAACATGCATTGCGGTGCCATTTGTTTCGAATGATCCCCCAATGATCCGGCCTCCAAACTAAACCTCCTCGGTCAAATCTGGTCCACTGCAAGATTTTATCATGCCTTTGATGTAGGGGGGGGGGGGGCTCTGAT
The DNA here is from genome assembly GCF_037356315.1 of Lithobates pipiens. Lineage (NCBI taxonomy): Eukaryota > Metazoa > Chordata > Amphibia > Anura > Ranidae > Lithobates > Lithobates pipiens. The sequence continues at coordinate 3,785,649 of NW_027507825.1, forward strand.
GGGGAACCTCATGTAAAGGGGGACATTGATAGTCATTCTAATGTACAGAGAGACTATGATGTAAGGGGGGACTCTGGTGGTGACTCTCATGTAAGGAGGTACCCCCCTGATGCAATGGGGGTCTCTGATGGGGACTCCGATGTTAGGGAGAACTCTGATGGGGAGCCTGATGTAAGGGGGACTTTGATGGGGATTCTGATTTAAAGGGGGACTCTGATGTAAGGGGGCAGTCTGATAGGGACTGTCCTATAAGGACGGACTGCTTTGTAAGGGGGACTTTGATAGGGATTCTGATGTAAGGGGGGACTCTGATGGTGACTCTCATGTAAGGAGGTACCCCCTTGATGCAATGGGGGACTCTGATGTTAGGGTGAACTCTGATGGGGAGCCTGATGTAAGGGGGACTTTGATAGGGATTTTGATTTAAAGGGGGGACTCTAATGTAAGGGGGCAGTCTGATAGGGACTATCCAATAAAGACATTATGTAAGGGGGACTTTTATGGGGAGTCTGATATCAGGGGGACTTTCATGGGGTCTCCAAGGAGGCGCTATGATGTAAGGGTGGCTCTGATGGGCAGCCTGATGTAAGGGTGGCTCTGATGAGGATATTGATGTAAGGGGGGACTGTGACGTAAGGAGGACTTTAATGGGAATTCTGTTATACGAGGGGCTCTGATGGGGACTCTGATGTTAGGGAGGACTTCTCGTGGGGACTCTGATGTTAGGGAGAATTCACATGGGGATTCTGATTTAAAGGGGGACTCTGATGTAAGGGGGCAGTATGATAGGGGCTATCATATAAGGATGGATTTGCCTTGTAAGGGGGACTTTGATGTGGATTCTGATGTAAGGGGAACTTTGATGGGGACTCTAATGAGGGGCTCTGATGGGGAGCCTGATGTAAGGGGGTTGTTTGATGAGGATTCTGATGTAAGGGGGGACTCTGATGGGGATATTAATGTAAGGGGGGACTGTGAAGTAAGGAGGACTTTAATGGCAATTCTGTTGTAAGATGCCTCTCATGGAGACCCTGATTTGAAGGTGGGACTTTGATGGGGATTCTGATGTAAGGAGGGACTCTGATGGGGTCCCTGATGTAAGGGGGACTGTGATATGGACTCTAATGTAACATGGGACTCTGATGCAATGGTGGCTCTGATGTTAGGGGGGGACTCTGATGGGGACTGTCATGTAAGGAGGACTGTGATGGGAACTCTGATGTAAAGGGGGACTCTGAAGAGGACTCCCTTGTAAAGAGGGACCCTGACATGACCTTTAACCTTCTTGAATTCACAATCTGTGATGTGTGCCGTTTTCAGCTGTATATATTGTATCATCATAGAATGGATCGTTGCTGCGGATTGTTACATTGTTGCTGATTGTTACATTGTTGGTGATTGTTACATTGTTGCTGATTGTTACATTGTTGGTGATTGTTACATTGCTGCGGATTGTT
>NW_027507825.1:3792105-3993704 GCF_037356315.1 Lithobates pipiens
CGTCGCACGACCGCGCAATCGTCAGCTAAAATAACGTAGTGCACGTATCACAATAAACGGCCTTGTCATTAAGGGGCCGGAGGAAGGGAGAGGCCCCTCCCCTGAAACGTGTTGGATATACTTGATACTCTTAACCAATAAATGTTTTGAATAGACCTCTGAATGATATGGAAATTTGTACTGGGCGCTCCTCAATATCCACCCTAGAGCTTGTCATCTGCTGAGCGTTCTTTTGAGAGGTAACAGCCTGGGACCAGAATAAAGTCCCTCTATACTGCACCTCGCCTGTGTTTGAGGCCCTTTGAAGGAGGGCTTCCTTCGCTGGGTATTTACCAATACCTAACCTCACCTCTACTTGTCCGGCGCTATCATACACATATATCAGAAGCCTACCTGGGGTCCAACGCAAAGTCCAGGTTGATAGCCCTCACCCTACGGGTATTGCTCTTCAAGTCCTGATGAAGGAGCACTGAGCCCCCGAAACACTTTGCGGAATAAAATCTTTTACGAGCTGTATAAACTAGTGTTGGGCTCCCATCTTTTTCATACGCATACATCAGAAGCCTACCTGAGGTCCAACGCAAAGTCCAGGTTGATATCCCTCACCCTATGAGTATTGCTCTTCAAGCCCTGATGAAGGAGCACTGAGCCCCCGAAACACTTTGCGGAATAAAATCTTTTATGGGCTGTATGAAGTAGTGTTGGGCTCCCATCTTTTTCATATGCATACATCAGAAGCCTACCTGAGGTCCAACGCAAAGTCCAGGTTGATATCCCTCACCCTATGGGTATTGCTCTTCAAGCCCTGAGCCCCCCGAAACACTTGCAGAATAAAACCTTTTCTGGGCTGTATGAACTAGTGTTGGGCTTGCATCTTTTTCATACACATACATCAGAAGCCTACCTGGGGTCCAGGTTGATATCCCTCACCCTATGGGTATCGCTCTTCAAGCCCTGATGAAGGAGTAATGAGCCCTGAAAAACTTTGCACAATAAAAAAATTTATAGGCTGTATGAACTAGTGTTAGGCTCCCATCTTTTCATACACATATATCAGAAGCCTACCTGGGGTCCAACGCAAAGTCCAGGATGATATCCCTCACCCTATGGGTATCGCTCTTCAAGCCCTGATGAAGGAGTAATGACCCCCGAAACACTTTGCACAATAACATTTTTTATAGGCTGTATGAACTAGTGTTGGGCTCCCATATTTTCATACACATACATCAGAAGCCTACCTGGGGTCCAACGCAAAGTCCAGGTTGATATCCCTCACCCTATGGGTATCGCTCTTCAAGCCCTGATGAAGGAGTAATGACCCCCGAAACACTTTGCACAATAACATTTTTTATAGGCTGTATGAACTAGTGTTGGGCTCCCATATTTTCATACACATACATCAGAAGCCTACCTGGGGTCCAACGCAAAGTCCAGGTTGATATACCTCACCCTATGGGTATTGCTCTTCCCGCCCCGATGAAGGAGCATTAAGCCCCCAAAAGATGGAACCTCCCAGTTTACAGATCCCTGTGAATGGATGACGTGGCTTTGTGGGCGGAGCCGCACTAAGTTTTAAATAACACATTGTTGCAGGAGGAAGAAGCACCCGCAATTCAGGTAGGAGGAGGGAGGAGTTGAAGGGGGGGGGGGGGGAAATGCGACCACGGTTAATGTCACACCCAAAAGAAGAGTCTTTAATGCCTCATTCATACAGTCAGTGCCCTATGAAGAGTAATCTACATTGGATTGCTTTTCAGAGGAGATCTGACAGTCAGTGAGGAGGCATTATGTTGCATTGCCCTATGTTATCACCTGGTGATCTGGCCGGTAACACACCTCCTGTATTAGAGCGCCCCCCTCTGGATGAAGGAGAAACAGAGACAACTCTGGGGGGGAGTGTTAGATGGACTAGCAGATTTAGATACACTAACAAATTGAAGCCAAACAACAACTCACACTTTATACTTAGTTATAGTAACAAGTTTTATTCCTTTTTGGTTTTACATAAATAACAACTGATCATTGTAAGCACCCCATCTTGCAAATGATTTGTCTCATCCCTGTAACAGCTACATCCTCAGGGCAGCTTGATCATTTGAAAAAAACAAGAGGCTTACTGACTGGATCACCAGGTGAAAAAAAAGAGAGAAAACTAATGCAGCCATCAAATCTAAGAATTGGTAAGCTGCAATATAATAATACGTACAGGTGGGCATACGTACAGGGAGGCATACGTACAGGGAGGCATACGTACAGGGAGGCATACGTACAGGGGGCATACATACAGGGGGCATACATACAGGGGGCATACATACAGGGGGCATACGTACAGGGGGCATACATACAGGGGGGCATACATACAGGGGGGCATACGCACAGGGAGGCATACGTACAGGGGGCATACGTACAGGGGGCATACATACAGGGGGCATACATACAGGGGGCATACGTACAGGGGGCATACATACAGGGGGCATACATACAGGGGGGCATACATACAGGGGGGCATACGCACAGGGAGGCATACGTACAGGGGGCATACATACAGGGGGCATACATACAGGGGGCATACGTACAGGGGGCATACATACAGGGGGCATACATACAGGGGGGCATACATACAGGGGGGCATACGCACAGGGAGGCATACGTACAGGGGGCATACATACAGGGGGCATACATACAGGGAGGCATACGTACAGGGGGCATACGTACAGGGAGGCATACATACAGGGAGGTATACGTACAGTGGGCATACGTACAGGGGGCATACGTACAGGGGGCATACGTACAGGGGGCATACGTACAGGGGGCATACATACAGGGAGGCATACGTACAGGGGGCATACGTACAGGGAGGCATACGTACAGGGGGGCATACGCACAGGGGGCATACGTACAGGGGGCATACATACAGGGAGGCATACGTACAGGGGGCATACATACAGGGAGGCATACGTACAGGGGGCATACGTACAGGGAGGCATACGTACAGGGGGCATACGTACAGGGGGCATACGTACAGGGGGCATACGTACAGGGAGGCATACGTACAGGGGGGCATACGTACAGGGAGGCATACGTACAGGGAGGCATACGTACAGGGAGGCATACGTACAGGGGGGCATACGTACAGGGGGCATACGTACAGGGGGCATACGTACAGGGGACATACGCACAGGGGGGCATACGCACAGGGAGGCACGTACAGGGGGGCATACGTACAGGGGGGAATACGTACAGGGGGCATACGTACAGGGGGGCATACGTACAGGGAGGCATATGTACAGGGGGCATACATACAGGGAGGCATACGTACAGGGGGCATACGTACAGGGGACATATGGACAGGGGGGCATACGCACAGGGGGGCATATGTACAGGGGGCATACATACAGGGGGCATACGTACAGGGAGGCATACGTACAGGGGGGAATACGTACAGGGGGGCATACGTACAGGGGACATACGCACAGGGGGCATACGCACAGGGAGGCATACGTACAGGGGGCATACGTACAGGGAGGCATACGTACAGGGAGGCATACGTACAGGGAGGCATACGTACAGGGGGGCATATGTACAGGGGGCATACGTACAGGGGGCATACGTACAGGGAGGTATACGTACAGTGGGCATACGTACAGGGGACATACGCACAGGGGGGCATACGCACAGAGAGGCACGTACAGGGGGGCATACGTACAGGGGGGAATACGTTCAGGGGGCATACGTACAGGGGGGCATACGTACAGGGGGCATACGTACAGGGGGCATACGTACAGGGGGCATACGTACAGGGAGGCATACGTACAGGGAGGCATACATACAGGGGGGAAACGTACAGGGGGTCATACCTACAGGCGAGCATACGTACAGGGGGTCATACCTACAGGTGAGCATATGTACAGGGGGGCATACGTACAGGGGGCATACGTACAGGGAGGCATATGTACAGGGGGCATACGTACGGGGGGCATACGTACAGGGGGGAAACGTACAGGGGGTCATACCTACAGGCGAGCATACGTTCAGGGGGTCATACCTACAGGTGAGCATATGTACAGGGGGGCATAGGTACAGGGGGCATACGTACAGGGGGCATACGTACATGGGGTCATAAATGCCCGCTTCTCCTCCTCTCCCTCCTGCAGACATTCGTCTGCAGAAGAGAAATGGAGGGAATCGGTTCCTCTATGTTGCTCCCGCCACCTCCCTATCCCTGTCCTGCTGTCCCGGGCCCCTGTGTGCTTCCCTGCCCCCCCCACAGTGCTGCCAGGTTTCCCCCTCCCACCTCCGGCTGCTGCAGCGTGGGACATGTCATGATGGAGAGCAGGTAAGGAGCCGGTAAATGTGTCATTCTCGGGGCCCCTTCCTTGTCTTATTGAGTCAGTAATCGATAATGATCACTGACTTTTTTTTATTATTCATTTATAGCGGAGACATAGTAAACTGTTTTTTCCTATGCTTCCGTTTGTGAATGAACAGGAAGCCTCTGTACAGAGCTATTCCTATTCATTCATTCTGTGCGGCTAAGGTTTGCGGAGAAAGGACCGATGAATCTTTACTTGGTCCCTTTCTGTGTCTCAAAAGTGAGGCATCAGGGGTTTAGACCCCTACAATTTCACCAAATGGGGGGGTCTAAAAAATATGCAAAAAATAAAATAGTAAAAAACAAAAAAAAAACACAAAAAAAGAAAAAAGAAAAAAATGACTGACACCAGTGGTGGAATTACCAGGGTCACAAAGGACTGGGCCCTGGTGTTCCGCCACCGTGGGGGTAGGGGGAACCCCTGAAATGGCAGGAAAGGGGGAGCCCGCTGCAGGACGGTAATAAAAGGGTCCCACGATGGGAGTAAAGGGCCCTGGAATCAGTGGGAAGGGCCCCTGGTCGGTGGCCAGGGGAGCCCTTCATGGTTTCTCGCACCAGGACCACGAAGGTTCAAGTTATTCCTCCGACTTTAAGTATTTAAAGCATTCGTTATCCCAGCATTTCATATTCCTGATATGTGGCTGCCGCCCCATGTACTGCTATGAGAAAGTCTCCTGGTCTCTTTGTATCGCCTTCCTTTGTGTGAAATCCCCGGCGTCCCTGCCAGTCCCTCTGCTTTACCAATTCAAAAACTGACCACACTAAGCAGGAGAGCACATTGTGGTCAGTTCCCTGGCTATGCTGGGAGACTGCTCTCTTTCAAAGATCAGATTTGTCCTGACACGCCTCCCTATTCACTGGGAAGATCAGTGTCCTGTTGTTTCTCTCCCCCCCTGCTCTCATTCAGCTGAAAACCGAGGGAATAAAAAATAAAAAATAAATAAAAAAGAAAAAAGGAATTTATAACGTATTTTTATATCTCTTCTCTCAAATGTTTTGCCTTTTATTACTATTTTAAACTGAACGCGTTGTTTTACACGGTGATCGTTTCCGATCGCTTTACGTTCCACGTAATATATCACAATAAATGCCCCCCCCCCCTCCCCGGGGTAGAATGAGGACATCCATCGGAGATTTATTTATTTCCATCAGATAATGTAATTTCCAGATTCTCCATATCCCTCGGGGGGGGGGGGGGGGGGGGGGGGGGGGTCTCTGTGTATCTTGGCTCCCCTCCCCCGGCTTTATATCCCTCTATCTTGACAAATTCACACGGAGTTTTTACATTGTAAACATTTATTTATAATTAGATCTGTAAACAAACAATACCAAATAAAAAAAAAAATGGTAAAAAAATGTTTTATTCAAATCCTACAATAAAAACACTCTGGTGGGGGGAGGGGGAGGGGGAGGGGGGAGGGGGGAAGTGCTCTCAGCAAGACAAGTGGATTGCACATTTCATTCTCGAAATACTTTAATTCTGTAAATCCCGGCCAATCACAGAAGGCGTACTTATTAAGGAGGAACTCCAGCGAAGAAAAAAAAAAAAAAAAAAAAGAGAATAAAATAGTTTGGGGTTCTGGAAAAAAAAATTGTGAAAAGTGTCCCCCCCCCCCCCCGATATGTCCCGACCTCTAATTCCCCCCTCCCCCACCTTTACATACACCCCCCCCCCCCAACACAAGCCCCTCCCAGATCGCCCGCAGTACATTTACGTCATTACTTTGACGTTAAATGCCGCTGTTATGGCGGCAGTTAGCTGCCACCCCACCCCCAACCCCCCCAGTATTTTGTTGTTCTGCGTCCAATCAAAGCCGTCCCTGCGGCACATTCGCTCCGGGATCACTTTTACACCCCTTTCACACTGCGGCGGCTTTCAGGCGTTTCAGCGCTAGAAATAGCGCTTCAAAAAAACTGCCCCCACGCCACCCAAATGTGAAAGCCCCGAGTGCGGCGCGCTTGCGGGACGATAAAAAAAAAAGTCCAGCAAGCAGCGTCTTCGGGGCGGGTTGGGAGCGCTGTATACGGCGCACCCAAAACGCCCCTCCCCCGCCCCCGCCCATTGCAATGAATGCGCCTGAAAAGCGCTTTCGGAAGTGCCGCAACACGGGCGTTTTCCTCCCCCCCCCCCACCCCAAAAAAAATTGCATTTGTGAGACCGCTGTGTAAATAAGGTGCGACATAAAATATTGCAACGACCGCCATTTTATTCTCTGGGGTCTCTGCATAACGTTTGGGGGGTTCTAAGTAATTTTCTAGCCCAAAAAAAAATATTAAATTTAAATTTCCCCAAAAAATAAAAATAAAAGCCTGGTCTTAAAGTGTTTCATTTAGCATTGGCGGTTGTGGGGGGTGGGGTTTCTCTGCCAGCCTCGCTTGAAATTGCACCAGGTGGGCACTGGAGGGAAAATGACAAATTTCATACATCCTCATACATGTGCCTCAACCCCCTTTCTTGTTTTTTTTTTTTTCCTTTTCTAAGTTTCTCCGGAGTTCCTCCTAAACATTTCCTCCTAAATATGTATACATTGCAACAATGTACAGCGATACAAAACAAACGTGACGTCTCCTTCATAAGTGCAACAAATAAAAAATAAAAATCAGTGTAATAAAAACACAAAAGATACAGCAAAATCGCTATTATAAAGGGGCACTCCGCCATCTGAAGGTACCAGACAGATAATAAATGGGCAAAATGGGGGGGCAGGGCGGGGTTAATGTTTTTTTTTTAATCATTATTAAACCATCTATATACCCAGTGAAGGGACTATCCTCAGGTGACACAGAGAGAAATGAAACAGATCCTCCTACGTAAGTTGTACTTGTTTATCTGCTGCCCTCTCTTCTGTACATCCATCCAAAGTGCAGGATTTATACAGCTTGTCTGAGCTGTCAGAAAGAAAGAAAAAAGGGGGGGGGGGGTGGAGAACTGAAATGACCCTCTGCACAGATCAGTAAGGAGAGCTAAGTGAGAGCTGATTGGAGGAAAGAGACCCCCCCCCTACCCCCTCCTCCCCGCCCCCTTTACACAGGGTTTTGTTAATTTGAGTATTTCCGAATCAATGAATTTGTCGAATTTTGTCAAAAAAACTAATTTGGAAACTAAATGAATTGCACATGTCTACTACCCAGAGGGGTGACTGGTCTCAGAGACTAAACAAATTCACCTACATAAGTTGTACCTGTTTATCTGCTGCCATCTCACCTCGACAGCCATTCAAACTGCAGAATTTATCCAGCTTTTCTGAGCTTTCAGAAGGCAGTGGGTCGTGGCGGGGGTCGATGGTCCGCTCCGCAGAGCTCAGTGAGAGCTGATTGGAGAGAAGGGACACCCCCTTCACACAGCGTACAGGGACTAGGGCAGTGATGGCGAACCTTGGCACCCCAGATGTTTTGGAACTACATTTCCCATGATCCTCCAGCACTCTGCAGTGTAGTGGAGCATCATGGGAAATGTAGTCCCAAAACATCTGGGGTGCCAAGGTTCACCATCACTGGACTAGGGTCACCCCTTCAAAACCGAACACCTATTGATTACACGGGTTCTGTGGCTGATTAAGCTGTAAATTAAACTCACTTGGTGCCTTATCTGCATTAAATTAGCTTCAGAACCCGAGTAATTCATATGAGTTCAGGTTTAAAGGGATGAGGGGGCCAGCCTAACAGGGACAGAGCTGAGGCTGTCAATCGCAGGCTGCGTGCTGGAGCTCCCCCGTCACTTTTCATCTCTTGGTGTCAGAAGTGAATCCTGCTGACAGCAGCGGAAGGGAGGCAGCAGACAGAAATTACGCTCAGTGCTCTGGACTGAGACAAGCACACGCTATAGAGGGATGTGCTTTGTTCAGATTTCACGTCTGAGGTTTACAAAGACGTTAAAGCAGAGGGGGAGGGGGGAGCTAAAACTGGCAGCCCCCCAGCTGTTGCGGAACTACAAGTCCCATCATGCCTCTGCCCATGGGAGTCACGCCTGTAGCGGTCAGCCTTGCTGGGAATTCTAGTTCTGCAACAGCTGGAGGGGCCGCCAGTTTGAGACCCCCTGCGTTTAAAGGGAGGTTATACGTTCCTCCTGCTTTCTAAACGGAAAGCCCATGTGAAAGGGCCCCCCCTTTTTTTTTTTAAGTGAACTTCTCCTTTAAGAAGGGATACTGATTCGTTAGTCTGACATTCACCAAAGGCGGGCGAATCATCTGTCTGCATGTGTTTTAAATACACAAGTGATTGGTTCACCACCAGCGAATGTTTGGGGGAAAGTATAAGTTTAGGACCCCCTCCTATTCATTCGGCCTGTGCTTGCAGTGCTCATTTTTTGCCACCAGGGGTCCCCGCTTCCCCATTATTTCTCATCTAGGTAAATTCTGTATATATTCTGTATGTATTCTATAAATTCTGTATACAATGTATATGTACAATTATCTGTGTGCCGCCTATTTACAAGAAGGTGCCTAAAAAAAAAAGTCAGTTCTTAGCAAAAAAAAATACAATGTATCTGTGAACTCTGCAGATCCATAAACTAATGAAACAATCTTTGTACATAAAGAAAACCTTTGTCCTTGTGATACTTTGTGATAAACTGGGTAATGCTAGGTGGAGACTTTTTATTGCTTCGATATATAAATACGATCATCAGAAAGCCGGGAAATGTAGAAAGTTATCATGTGGATCATAATTACATTGTGTTCATTAGTGATACGTGGTTCCAGCAGCGTGCTTTGTAAAAGATTAAACTAAGAATGAACCCAACACATGGGGGGGGGGACCTCCCTGACATGTGACGCAGTCCGTGCCGCCGCAGGGGGGAGACCTCATTGAGGTGTGACGCAGTCCGTGCCGCCGTGGACGGGGGGGACCTCCCTGACATGTGACGCAGTCCTTGCCGCCGCAGGGGGGAGACCTCATTGAGGTGTGACGCAGTCCGTGCCGCCGTGGAGGGGGGAGACCTCCTGGGGGGCAGAGACCTCCCTGACATGTGACTCAGTCCGTGTGCCACGGAGGGGGAGAGACCTCCTGGGGGGGAGACCTCCCTGACATGTGACGCAGTCCATGCCACCGCAGGGGGAGACCTCATTGAGGTGTGACGCAGTCCGTGACGCCGCAGGGGGGAGACCTCATTGAGGTGTGACGCAGTCCGTGCCGCCGTGGAGGGGGGAGACCTCCTGGGGGGCAGAGACCTCCCTGACATGTGACTCAGTCCGTGTGCCACGGAGGGGGAGAGACCTCCTGGGGGGGAGACCTCCCTGACATGTGACGCAGTCCATGCCACCGCAGGGGGAGACCTCATTGAGATGTGACGCAGTCCGTGCCGCCGCAGGGGGGAGACCTCATTGAGGTGTGACGCAGTCCGTGCCGCCGCAGGGGGGAGACCTCATTGAGGTGTGACGCAGTCCGTGCCGCCACAGGGGGGAGACCTCATTGAGGTGTGACGCAGTCCGTGCCGCCGCAGGGGGGAGACCTCATTGAGGTGTGACGCAGTCCGTGCCGCCACAGGGGGGAGACCTCATTGAGGTGTGACGCAGTCCGTGACGCCGCAGGGGGGAGACCTCATTGAGGTGTGACGCAGTCCGTGCTGCTGTGGAGGGGGGAGACCTCTTGGGGGGAGACCTCCTCGACATGTGACTCAGTCCGTGTGCCACGGAGGGGGTTGAGACCTCCTGGGGGGGAGACCTCCTTGAGGTGTGATGCAGTCTGTGCCGCAGCAGAGGGGGGGAGACCTCCCTGGCGTGTGACGCAGTCCATGTGCCACAGAGGAGGGGGGAGACCTCCCTGACGGGTGACGCAGTCCGTGTGCCACAGGGGGGGGTGGGGAGACCTCCCTGACGGGTGACGCAGTCCGTGTGCCACGGAGGGGGGAGACCTCCCTGATGGGTGATGCAATCCGTGCCGCCACGGAGGAGGGGAGAGCTCCCTGACGCAGTCCGTGCCACGCAGGGGGGCGCCCGGCCATAACATCTGCTGTAGAAAATAAACATAGCTGTTAATGGGGACAGTTGACTGGAACTTAAAATTTAAATGTTGACGGTGCCCCCCCCCCAAGCAGAACACCGAAAAGTCCTTTTACTGTAGCTGTCTGTTGTTGCCCACCCTCCAGTCACCAGTTCCTCTTTAATGACCACAAGTGGTGGTTGGTGGGGGTTTTTTTTGGGGGGGGCGCCAAACAACCACACTTCCCAGTTGGTCGACACCCCCCTTGCTCCCCGATGTTAGCCTCTGGCTCTAATTACGTTCTTAAAAAAAAATTAAACCCCCCCCCCCCCTTGGAATACATGCATCCAGTGCCCAGCATGTAGATTAGGGGGCCGGACGCATGGATAGGGGGGCGGAGACCCGTGCACCCCTAATGGACGGGCCACCACTGCCTACTAAGGGCGACCTTCATAAGCCCACCACCACACCTACCAACATTTTGAGATGGGAATGAGGGACACCTACTAGCAAATGTATGTAGGTATAGGACACACCCCCTGCCACACCCCCTTAAAGGAGAATTAACCCCCAAAAAAAGGTTAATTAAATCTACAAGTGCTTTTTTTTTTAACCACTACTATGCGTTATATCGGCTTTTTTAAATGTAAAAATGCAGCAATTTAGAAATTGAATGAAAGGTTTAGCGCTGGAAAACAGTTTTTGAAAGATAAAAAGTGCATTTTATATACAACTATAAAGATCAGACCAAAATGAGGGACAAATGAGGAGGAATGAGGGACAGAGGGACATTGCTCCAAATCTGGGACAGTCCCTCCAAATCCGGGACAGTTGGGAGGTATGCCACCACCCCCTGGGTACAGTAACTTCTCTGGGTACACTGACCGCCCCCTGGGTACACTGACCACCCTGGGCATACCTCCAACTTTTTGAGATGGAATTGAGGGACATCTATCTGCAAAAGTAGGCAGGCATAGGACACACCCCTTGCCACGCCCCCTTAAAGGGAAATTGTACAAAAAACAAGATCGGTTAAACCCACAAGTGCTTTTTTTACCACTACTATTCCTATATATTGGCTTTTGGAATTTACAAATGCAGCAATTTAGAAATCAGATGAAAGGTTTAGCGCTGGGAAACACTTTTTGATAGATAAAAAGTGCATTTTATATACAGCTCTATGGATCAGGTCAAAATGAGGGACAAATGAGGAGCAATGAGGGCCAGAGGGACATTGCTCCAAATCAGGGATAGTCCCTCGAAATCAGGGACAGTTGGGAGCTATGACCCTGGGTACACAGATCACCTTGGGTACACTGACCGCCCACTAGGTACACTGACAGCCCACTGGGTAAACTGACAACCCTGGGGACACTGACCACCTTGGGTACACTGACCGCCCCCGGGGAACACTGACCACCCCCTGGGGAACATTGACCACCCACTGGGTACACTGACCACCCCCCCGGGGAACATTGACCACCCACTGGGTACACTGACCGCCCCTGGGTACACTGACCGCCCCCCCCGGGGAACACTGACCACCCACTGGGTACACTGATCGCCCACTGAGTACAGTGACCACCCTGGGTACACTGACCACCCTGGGTACACTGACCACCCTGGGTACATCAACCAAACACTTGGAAACTGTAATATAAAACATCTACTAATGACATTCACAAAGCTACGTGCAAACTAGTCTCTAAAGTAATCACATTGAGTTGGACTTCTGTAACGTTGAAGATGTTCCACCATTCATTCTCATGGCCTCCTGATCTTACATGATTGTCAGAAACATTCTTCACGATTTATAGCCATGCAGGTAACACCTTCCATGATCACCATGAAATTTGTGAAGTTGATCGACCAAGAATAGGATGGGAGGTGTGGAACATTTGGGAACCCCCCTCCCGTCCTGTTCCTATAATCCAGCATGGTCCGACAAAAGTGTGGATGCAAGAGATCTGTTAAGATGCGCCCGGCGCGCACTTGTGCGCATGCGCACGCCTATGGGCAACGGCAAAATCCTATGCGCACAAAGTAATTCCACGTGCGCCAATGCACATGCGCGCGCCAATGCGCATGCGCGTGCGTCAACGTGCACGAGAGCGCCCCTAGCGGTAATTGGCGCCAGACGGCCTATTTAAAGGATGCTCTGACTTCTTGAAGGTGCTGACTCGTCTTCAGCTGTGTCCTGAAACTCTGGCTGACCATCATCTCAGCTTCCCTGGGTCCGGTTCTTCACCTGATGCATTACCTGCACCTCCAAGCCTGCAACTCTACTTGCAAGTACTGCACGCAACATCTACAGGCACTCGTGCTCCTCCTGACCCTAGCTACCATAGGTTCCACCTCCAGTGGGGCTGAGGCCGGAGATACAAGAGAGGCCGACCTCGTCATTTCAGACTCCTACCAGATACATGACAGTGGACATCTCTTAAAACTCTCCGAGTCACATGGTTGAAAATGTAAACTGCTGTCAGATTGCCAGAGTAGAGACGTGAAATCAGTTATCATATCTGCTAGGCGGTGTTGAAGGTCACCACTCCATTTTAGAGAACAGATGGGTTCTTCCACATCTTTGTCCTATCAGTCCAGAATGAGAACCTGAACATTACACAAGACCAGCACAATGTGGCCACTAATATACAGACACGAGAACCTCCACAGACATATATGTAAAAGCTTTCACACCTGCAGGGACGATAACAGATACGTGAAGCCTATAAAGTTGTCACCCAGTGTCAGGACCTGGATCACCTGTTGGTGGCCATATTGGCTCTTTCATTGTCTGTTGTGTCCCCTGTTGGTGGTACTGTCAGTCCCTGGGCAGAGGGTTGGAGTACCAGTATCCAGCACCAGGTGGAGACTGATTACTGGGATCTGCTGGCTGCTAGGAGACACCCGCTGGTGGACACTGGAACTAAAACCCTCTGCCCAGGGAAACACAGTGCAACCAGCAGGGGATCCAGGTCCTAACACCCAGCCTATTCTCTGCGAGCTGCCATTTTATGCTGCAGGAGGCTTAAAGGGAAATTATAATGGTTTGGGGGTCTATTTATATTTATTGTCTGTCTATATATATCTGCTTGTATTATTATTTATATAAAATCTTTGTTTTATAAATAAATATTCAATACAGGGCACAAATATCACAGTAGATTCCCAGAGGGAGCACAGCAGTAGCTGCTTGCCTTCAGACTGTCTGTATGTATTGTAAATTGCTACACTGCGGGGATGAGGAGCCACTGCTAAGAGTCGTTCAGCTGTGTGTAAATTTCAGCTTGAGCTATTGGGCTTTCTAAACAACATGATGTTTTCAGTTCTCCATTATGGCTTCTCTTTAATTGTTCTCCTTTCCAAAACATTCACCTATTTATCCACCGATGACTTTCTTATCTATTGCTAGTTGACCCTTTGATATCCACAGATTTAGCTGAAGCCAAAAAAAATATATGAGTTTAAATCAGAATTATGATTTATTCCTATTCACTACTTACCAAGTCACCGACTTGGAACGAGAAGGTGTGTGTTGTGTCCTGACACCTTCTATGTACTGCTTGCTCAGGGTCAGCAATTCACCAAGAAGAGAGGAAGAAGAGAAGTTGGCTGTTCCCTAGCCTGCCTTTCAGAAATAGGTCATTATTATAAGGAAGCCACCAACCCAGTAACCAGAAAACCTTTACAAACACCATTATAATACTGTTGGATATCAACACCAATAGGACAACCTAACACCAATAGGACAACCCAACACCAATAGGATAACCCAACACCAAAAGGACAACCCAACACCAATAGGACAACCCAACACCGAATGGACAACCCAACACCAATAGGATAACCCAACACCAAAAGGACAACCCAACTCCAATAGGACAACCCAACACCGAATGGACAACCCAACACCAATAGGATAACCCAATACTGAAAGGACAACCCAACACCGAATGGACAACCCAACACCGAATGGACAGCCCAACACCGAAAGGACAACCCAACACCAATAGGCCAACCTAACACCGAAAGGACAACCCAACACCAATAGAACAACCCAACACCAAAAAGGACAACCCAACACCGAAAGGACAACCCAACACCAAAAGAACAACCCAACACCAACAGGCCAACCCAACACCAACAGGACAACCCCTCACCAATAGGCCAACCCAACACCAGCTCCTTACATTGGTGGTCAGTGGGAAGAATGCTCTTTACATGGGTGATTAGTGGGAAGAATGTCCCTTACATTGGTGGTCAGTGAGAAGAATGTTCCTTACATTGGTGATCAGTGGGAAGAATGTTCCTTACATTGGTGGTCAGTGGGAAGAATGCCCCTTGCATTGGTGGTCAGTAGGAAGAATGTCCCTTATATTGGTGGTCAGTGAGAAGAATGTTCCTTACATTGGTGATCAGTGGGAAGAATGTTCCTTACATTGGTGATCAGTGAGAAGAATGTTCCTTACATTGGTGATCAGTGGGAAGAATGTTCCTTACATTGGTGATCAGTGGGAAGAATGTTCCTTACATTGGTGATCAGTGAGAAGAATGTTCCTTACATTGGTGATCAGTGGGAAGAATGTTCCTTACATTGGTGGTCAGTGGGAAGAATGCCCCTTGCATTGGTGGTCAGTAGGAAGAATGTCCCTTATATTGGTGGTCAGTGAGAAGAATGTTCCTTACATTGGTGATCAGTGGGAAGAATGTTCCTTACATTGGTGATCAGTGAGAAGAATGTTCCTTACATTGGTGATCAGTGGGAAGAATGTTCCTTACATTGGTGATCAGTGGGAAGAATGTTCCTTACATTGGTGATCAGTGAGAAGAATGTCCCTTACATTGGTGATCAGTGGGAAGAATGTTCCTTACATTGGTGGTCAGTGAGAAGAATGTTCCTTACATTGGTGATCAGTGGGAAGAATGTTCCTTACATTGGTGGTGAGTGGGAAGAATGTTCCTTACATTGGTGGTCAGTGGGAAGAATGTTCCTTACATTGGTGATCGGTGGGAAGAGTGCCCCTTACTTTGGAGGTCAGTGAGTAGAATGTCCACCTTACAGATGGCTAAATTGATGTCATACTGTTGACTCTCCCAGTGGTGTTGGCCTACAGAACAGGCCCCATCAGATGGGAGGTCACAGCTCAAGCAAACCCTAGCAACCTCTGGAGGAATTCTCAGGTTCCACGTACCCTGGAACGCTGTCCTATAACTTTTACACTTTTGTAACTTTTTTGATAACTTTACAGTGCATCGCTCCGTCACAGACTTCTGCAAACATCACCAAGCCGAAGTCACCACTTCGCAGCAAACCGTCTCTTGTTTGACCAAAGCAAATCCAGTCTTTAGTTTTTCAGTGGCCACTGAATTATGTTTTCCGGATACCTTCGTATCAACGTCTGTCAGAGAGCTATCACTGGCTGGAGCTGTCGTGGCCTAAATACCGGATCAGCCGACACGGGAGAGGCAAAGAGTCCAAGAGCCTCAGACGGTTCCTACCCAGCATGCTGCGAATTTTCAGGCGGCACAAGTGAGTGAGCGGCCTAGGAGGCTCTGAAAGTCAAGCAAGAGGGTCAAAGCATTAAAAATGCTATCATTTTGTTTTTTTTAAGGCTAATAGTTAGTTAAGATTTAATAACACCTATTACAATAATATCAATAACAATAATTAAAACTAATAATAAATGACATAAAAATAATAAATTCATTAAAAAGATAAATAATAAATTAAATAATACATTAAAATTACAATTATTATTAAAATATTATTATATAGCTAGTATTATATAGTATTATTATAGCGTGGCGTCATATATTATAATATTATATTATTATATTATATTATACTATATTATTCTCCTCACAATGTTTATACTCTCGTGCCCCAAATCCCAAAAACTTGTATAAACACAAGCGCTTAGTAGGCAGCAGTGGACATCATAAAAAATCTGCAGCTGCTTAAAATTACTATTCGTATGAGTAGTATTCTAAAACTGAGAAATTATTGTACCATATACCAGAAGAGACAATCTGTGACCATACAGTCACAGCTTTCCACTGGTACACTGGACAGCAGCGCTATATATAACAGTGAACCTTTGCTGTAAATACATTCAAATAATAATATGTGTATACATGTGCAATTTCTGTATGATCATCACATATATCATACACTGTGCAATCACTTTACGATATTGTTATAAAATCCGGATGAGGATATTTTTACTCCCCCCTTACTCTTCTCCCAAGTTCAAAAGCAATGTCACTACAGGAGGCAATGCACCGCTGTAGCCTGTGTGTACAAGCCACAATTCATTCCAGGAGAGTAAAACCACACATTTCGAACAAATAGTCTTTTAGTGTTGGAAAAGACTGATCACCGCCACCGTCCTTCTTATCACACCTCCACACGTGGTTTCCACAAACGGGGGGTTCTTAGTGACAGGTGGAAAGACACCCCCTTTTGGTAGAACTCTTACCGGAATATATAGGTCAAATCAGCACTTCATATATACTCAGTGTGGTCCACTCTTTCCATCATTCTCCCTTAGATCATGGTTGTGACTGTTACTTCAACCGTCCCAATAGTTGTAACGTGAATGGAGAATCAAAAAATATATATATAGTGTGATACCGTAAAACACTCCAATTTATTTAAATACAACAAAGAATACACTCACAAACAATAATTCAAAATCAGGCATATTCAGATTATCACCACAGCATAATCCACTGGATCACCTTCCCCCTGGACTGCATCGGGCATACAACTGAATGTGTACCTCTAACCTTCTCTTATGGTGCGTCCTTGTATCGTTACCCTGACGCGTTTCGTCCGTTAATGGACATCATCTGAGGGTGCCGATACATCTACTTCCTTCCTATATATACCCTGTGTCATCTAGGTAATCTGCCACAGCATATTGGCTCGATAGCGTGATAATTTCCCGCTTACCTTTTCGAAAAATACTGCGTCGCCATCTTAGTGACATCACTAAACGGCGACGCGCGTTCACGTGGGAAAACAAAGCGACCGCGCATGCGCCCTTCTTCGGATGAGGGAACCTGCCCTTCCGCCCACTCTTTAATGTGACTACAGCGCACGCGCACGCCTCGTACAGCGCCATATTATGTTAATAACATTAAATCAAGGGAAGATGCACTTCCGCCCATAGTTCCTATGAACTCACAACATCTAATACGCATGCGTGTTGATCACAAAGATACTCCTAGCGAGTTACGATTGCCGGGGGAACCATACTGTAAATAGCAGCTATAACCCCCCCTCCGTGTAATGCTAATAATGAATCAAGTCAAGATCAACATTACACTATATCGAAAATGGCTACATTTTTACTACCATTCACATCGCATTGCAATGCTGGCGTGCTGTATATTCTACCAGAACCTTAATGATATTAATAAAATCACTAACAATAATACTTCTCAGAGTATCTACAACTCTACCCGAACTATATGCAGTATGGAACATCAAAAAAAGTCCAGAATATTAGTCCCGTGTGAATAAATGTGCGAACTAAAAAACTAATAAAATCCAAAAAAGCAATGAAATATGTATACATATATATGTATATATTAAAAACCCTCCCTTACTCTTACTGAGTCCTCATAATAGACCAGCCCATAAAATCCCATTAAGTATACTCATAGAAGTGTCAATATATATATATAAAATCCTAAATATATATAAAAAATATTAAATATTATAAATGTAAGAATGGGAATTACGTATATACCTATATAGTTACGAGAGTGATAAAATAAAATGAACAATCCACAGTACATCTAAAAGAACACGTATAAAAACATATGAAAAGCCCCCCAAAATATAAAAGCGAGGGTACAGAATCAATAATTACTTATAAAACAATTTACATCTAGTTCAACATTCAATCCCTTTGGCGATAAAGTGTTCATAGAGTATATCCATTGTGATTCTCTCTTTGAAATCTCCCTAACCATATTTGAACCCCTCCAACTCGGCGAAACTTTATCTACTCCCCAAAACTTTAACAGAAAGGGATCTTGGTTGTGGTGTTTTTTAAAATGGAGGGAAACGTTATGATCTTTATATCCTATTTTTATATTATACTGATGTTCAGATACCCTCTTTTTTAAGGTGCGTTTAGTTCTACCTACATACATGAGATTGCATGGACATTGTAACACGTACACTACATGTGTCGTGTTACAAGAAATGAATTCCTTAATCACAAAAGTGCGATTATTACCTGATGAAGTGAACTCGGTCAGCCCTCTAATTGGATGTGTTGTCTTCGCACATGTCGAACACCTCCTACAAGCAAAAAAAGCCACCTTGTTCCCAAAACGGGACTGGGCGTTTAGGAGGATTCAAAACTTTTTTTACTAACTTATCACCCAAGTTTGGAGATTTCCTATACACGAAAGATGGATTCACTGGCAAAACCTGATTTAAATTCTTATCAAGATGTAAAATGTGCCAGTGATCCTTAAAGACTTTCTCTACATCTTTATACTGGTGGTGGAAATCTGAAAAGAAACTCCACTCCTGTTTTGATCCCTCTATTTTTGGTTTGTCGACCAAACATTCAGTCCTAGTTAAATTGCCCACTTCTAAAATTGTTTTGTTAAGCATACCTTCATCGTAACCCTTCTCTAAAAAACGATTCTTAATAACCTCTGATTGCACCACAAAATCTTCATTCTCTGTGCAATTTCTGCGTATCCTCATTATTTGCCCCTTAGGGATGTTTCTCAACCATCGGGGATGATGGCCACTCGAGATCGGTAAAAAACTGTTACGATCTGTCGGTTTAAAATACACCTTTGTCACTAACCTTTGCTCACGCCTCATTATTTCTACATCCAGAAAATGAATGGTGTCCTTACTAAATTCATATTCTAAACGAATATTGTTAGTGTTAGCGTTCAGGTGTCTCATAAAATCATGTAATGAGGTCTCTGTGCCTTCCCACACCATAAGCAGATCATCAATGAACCTCTTGTAAAACTTTAAGGAGCTGTTCTGATTGGAAAATACTGCCTTGTCTTCCCATTCTGCCATGAATAAATTCGCTATGCTCGGCGCAAATTTAGCGCCCATAGCGACACCCCTTTTCTGAGCATAAAAACTTTGATCGTACCAAAAATAACTATGGGATAAGCAGAAGTCTAAAGATTGACCTAAAAAAACTTTCTGCTCATGAGGTATATCCTCTCGTTGGCTCAATGCCCAATTCAGGGCTAAAAGAGCGTCATCGTGTTGAATCACACTATAAAGAGAGGAAACATCTGCTGTTACCAAAAATATCTCCTGGGTATCAGTCAGCGTTACCTGATCAATTAATTGTAATAGATTCTTTGTATCTTTCAAATAGGCTCTTGTGTTCTGCACGCTTGTTTGCAAGAAACGATCTAAATATTGGCCTAATCTGGCCGTTACTGAATCTATACAATTAACTATTGGTCTTGCAGGAGGTACTGTAGAATCCTTATGAATTTTTGGCAACGTGTAAATGATAGGTACTTTACAAAAAATAGGAACTAAATAGCGACTCTCTTTCTTGTTTAAAACTTTATTTCTAGAGCCTATAGAAACTAGTTTCTCTAAATTCCGATGATGTGCTGTTGTCGGATCGCCACTCAATTTGACATAAGTGTCCGTATCGGCTAACATAGTTTGTAATTGGTCCTCATAAAATAATTTATCTAAAATTACCACTCCTCCACCTTTATCTGCTGGTCTCACTATAATCTCTTTCTTCTCTTCCAGTGACTTAATCCCTTCCCTGATATAAAAAGGATTAATATTTTTCTTAGGTACTATAGCTTCCAAATCCCTAATCACTAAATTTTTAAAAACCTCTATGTGGTGGTTAGTAGAACTGGCAGGATTGAACAGTGATCGATTTTTCAGACCACTGTCCACCCCTATCACACCACCCTCACTTTTATTTTCTTGTACGCGATTCATATTTAAAAAATATTTTTTCATATTGACCTTCCGTATGTACTTATGAATGTCCATATACACATTAAATTTGTTAATGGGCTTTTTAGGGGCACATTTAAGACCTAATTGTAAGATATTAGATTCTTGCGAAGTTAGTGTTACCTTACTCAAATTGTAGATTCCGATTGGTCGTGATCCCTTCTTCTTTTTTTGTTGAATTCGTTTGCCTGCTCTACCCATCAACCATCATCCCCGATGGTTGAGAAACATCCCTAAGGGGCAAATAATGAGGATACGCAGAAATTGCACAGAGAATGAAGATTTTGTGGTGCAATCAGAGGTTATTAAGAATCGTTTTTTAGAGAAGGGTTACGATGAAGGTATGCTTAACAAAACAATTTTAGAAGTGGGCAATTTAACTAGGACTGAATGTTTGGTCGACAAACCAAAAATAGAGGGATCAAAACAGGAGTGGAGTTTCTTTTCAGATTTCCACCACCAGTATAAAGATGTAGAGAAAGTCTTTAAGGATCACTGGCACATTTTACATCTTGATAAGAATTTAAATCAGGTTTTGCCAGTGAATCCATCTTTCGTGTATAGGAAATCTCCAAACTTGGGTGATAAGTTAGTAAAAAAAGTTTTGAATCCTCCTAAACGCCCAGTCCCGTTTTGGGAACAAGGTGGCTTTTTTTGCTTGTAGGAGGTGTTCGACATGTGCGAAGACAACACATCCAATTAGAGGGCTGACCGAGTTCACTTCATCAGGTAATAATCGCACTTTTGTGATTAAGGAATTCATTTCTTGTAACACGACACATGTAGTGTACGTGTTACAATGTCCATGCAATCTCATGTATGTAGGTAGAACTAAACGCACCTTAAAAAAAGAGGGTATCTGAACATCAGTATAATATAGAAATAGGATATAAAGATCATAACGTTTCCCTCCATTTTAAAAAACACCACAACCAAGATCCCTCTCTGTTAAAGTTTTGGGGAGTAGATAAAGTTTCGCCGAGTTGGAGGGGTTCAAATATGGTTAGGGAGATTTCAAAGAGAGAATCACAATGGATATACTCTATGAACACTTTATCGCCAAAGGGATTGAATGTTGAACTAGATGTAAATTGTTTTATAAGTAATTATTGATTCTGTTCCCACGCTTTTATATTTTGGGGGGCTTTTCATATGTTTTTATACGTGTTCTTTTAGATGTACTGTGGATTGTTCATTTTATTTTATCACTCTCGTAACTATATAGGTATATACGTAATTCCCATTCTTACATTTATAATATTTAATATTTTTTATATATATTTAGGATTTTATATATTTATATTGATACTTCTATGAGTATACTTAATGGGATTTTATGGGCTGGTCTATTATGAGGACTCAGTAAGAGTAAGGGAGGGTTTTTAATATATACATATATATGTATACATATTTCATTGCTTTTTTGGATTTTATTAGTTTTTTAGTTCGCACATTTATTCACACGGGACTAATATTCTGGACTTTTTTTGATGTTCCATACTGCATATAGTTCGGGTAGAGTTGTAGATACTCTGAGAAGTATTATTGTTAGTGATTTTATTAATATCATTAAGGTTCTGGTAGAATATACAGCACGCCAGCATTGCAATGCGATGTGAATGGTAGTAAAAATGTAGCCATTTTCGATATAGTGTAATGTTGATCTTGAGTTGATTCATTATTAGCATTACACGGAGGGGGGTTATAGCTGCTATTTACAGTATGGTTCCCCCGGCAATCGTAACTCGCTAGGAGTATCTTTGTGATCAACACGCATGCGTATTAGATGTTGTGAGTTCATAGGAACTATGGGCGGAAGTGCATCTTCCCTTGATTTAATGTTATTAACATAATATGGCGCTGTACGAGGCGTGCGCGTGCGCTGTAGTCACATTAAAGAGTGGGCGGAAGGGCAGGTTCCCTCATCCGAAGAAGGGCGCATGCGCGGTCGCTTTGTTTTCCCACGTGAACGCGCGTCGCCGTTTAGTGATGTCACTAAGATGGCGACGCGGTATTTTTCGAAAAGGTAAGCGGGAAATTATCACGCTATCGAGCCAATATGCTGTGGCAGATTACCTAGATGACACAGGGTATATATAGGAAGGAAGTAGATGTATCGGCACCCTCAGATGATGTCCATTAACGGACGAAACGCGTCAGGGTAACGATACAAGGACGCACCATAAGAGAAGGTTAGAGGTACACATTCAGTTGTATGCCCGATGCAGTCCAGGGGGAAGGTGATCCAGTGGATTATGCTGTGGTGATAATCTGAATATGCCTGATTTTGAATTATTGTTTGTGAGTGTATTCTTTGTTGTATTTAAATAAATTGGAGTGTTTTACGGTATCACACTATATATATATTTTTTGATTCTCCATTCACGTTACAACTATTGGGACGGTTGAAGTAACAGTCACAACCATGATCTAAGGGAGAATGATGGAAAGAGTGGACCACACTGAGTATATATGAAGTGCTGATTTGACCTATATATTCCGGTAAGAGTTCTACCAAAAGGGGGTGTCTTTCCACCTGTCACTAAGAACCCCCCGTTTGTGGAAACCACGTGTGGAGGTGTGATAAGAAGGACGGTGGCGGTGATCAGTCTTTTCCAACACTAAAAGACTATTTGTTCGAAATGTGTGGTTTTACTCTCCTGGAATGAATTGTGGCTTGTACACACAGGCTACAGCGGTGCATTGCCTCCTGTAGTGACATTGCTTTTGAACTTGGGAGAAGAGTAAGGGGGGAGTAAAAATATCCTCATCCGGATTTTATAACAATATCGTAAAGTGATTGCACAATGTATGATATATGTGATGATCATACAGAAATTGCACATGTATACACATACCATTATTTGAATGTATTTACAGCAAAGGTTCACTGTTATATATAGCGCTGCTATACTATATTATTATACTATATTATTATATTATATTATTATTATTATGATATTATTATAGCATGTTGTAAATCTAAATCCCTGCAAGACTTTACCCTCTACAAATCTGCCCTTCTCAAATACAACTCCTGCCTCCGAACTGCTGAACAATCCTATTACAACCCTCTCATCAAAACCTCGTCAACTCTTTTCTACCCTTAATTCCTTACTTCACCCCCCACTGCCCCGACCCACCAACTTGCTTAGCACTCAACAGATTGCCAACCATTTCAATAGCAAAATCGAGACACAATTCGCAAGGAGATATCCAACATTCAACTTCCTCCCCTACCCAACACATCGGGTCCAACACCACACTCAATACTCTCCTCCTTTTGCCCACTTACCACAGATGAAGTTGATGAACTCCTCTCCATGGCCCATCTCACTACCTGTCCCCTGGACCCTGTCCCCTTAAAGTTACTGCGACCACCTTCCCCCTCTATCCTCAACTCCCTAACCCTCATCGTCAACCTCTCCATCTCCTCCGACACCTTTCCTTCCCCGCTCAGACATGCACTGGTTACCCCCCATACTCTAAAAACCCTCACTAGACCCCACCTGTTTGAATAACTTAAGACCCATCTCCCTGCTCCCGTTTGCCTCCAAGCCCATCGAATGCCTTGTCCATGACCAAATGAGTCGCTACCTCATGGACAACAACCTTCCCGACCCCCTACAGTCTGGCTTCCGCCCACAACATTCTACTGACACTCACCAATGACCTACTAACTGCTAAAACCAATGGCCAACACTCCATACTCCATACTCTATCCTCCATACTCCATACTCCATACTCCATACTCCATACTCTATCCTCCATACTCCATCCTCCATACTCCATACTCCATACTCCATACTCCATACTCCATACTCCATACTCTATCCTCCATACTCCATACTCCATACTCCATACTCCATACTCCATACTCCATACTCCATACTCTATCCTCCATACTCCATCCTCCATACTCCATACTCCATACTCCATACTCCATACTCCATACTCCATACTCTATCCTCCATACTCCATCCTCCATACTCCATACTCCATACTCCATACTCCATACTCCATACTCTATCCTCCATACTCCATACTCCATACTCTATCCTCCATACTCCATCCTCCATACTCCATACTCCATACTCTATCCTCCATACTCCATCCTCCATACTCCATACTCCATACTCCATACTCCATACTCTATCCTCCATACTCCATACTCCATACTCCATACTCCATACTCTATCCTCCATACTCCATCCTCCATACTCCATACTCCATACTCCATACTCTATCCTCCATACTCCATCCTCCATACTCCATACTCCATACTCCATACTCCATACTCTATCCTCCATACTCCATCCTCCATACTCCATACTCCATACTCCAAGCCCTTGTACACACGGTAGGAGATTCCGACAACCAAATCCGTCTGAGTTATTCCGATGGATTAATTCCGGAAGCGGTCCGGAAGTGATGTTGCATACACACAGTCGGACTAAGTTGTCGGAAAATCCGATTGTACATAAAGTGATGACGTTATTTCGTTATGACGGGACTACGTTCAGGCTAGTAGCCAATAGCTTTGGTGTAGGAATTTGATCTGAGCATGCGTGGCACTTTGTCCGTCGGAGTAGGCTACACATGATCGGAGTATGTCCGATCGGAGCATTTTGTCTGAAAATTTTACCGGCAAGTTGGAAAAGTTGGTCCGTCGGATATTCAGACGGAAACAGTCCGATGGAGACCACACACAGTCGGAATATCCGACAAAACGGTCCGATAGGACACATTCCGTCGGAATCTCCGACCGTGTGTACAAGGGCTGGGACCTCTCTGCTGCCTTTGACACAGTTGACCACCTGCTCCTCCTCAGAAAATTACACTCCCTTGGCCTCCGTAATTTTGCTTTATCCTGGTTCTCCTCCTACCTATCTCAGCGCACTTTCAATGTCACTTATAACTCCATCTCCTCCGCTCCCCTTCCTCTTTCTGTTGGGGTACCCCAAGGTTCTGTCCTTGGGCCTCTCCTATTCTTCATCTATACCTCTTCCCTGGGCCAGTTGATAACCTCCCATGGCTTCCAATACCCCCTCTATACCGACGACACCCAGATCTATCTCTCCACCCCTCCACTCACCCCCTCCATCTCCTCAACTCACCCCCTCCATCTCCTCAACTCACCCCCTCCATCTCCTCATCGATCTCCAACTTACTGAATGACATATCAGTATGGAGGTCACACCACTTCCTCCAACTCAGTCTTTCTAAAACTTCACCATTAATATCCACAACACAACCATTGGTCCCTCCACACATGCCTGGGTGTAATCCTTGACTCTGACCTCTCCTTCTCCCCACATCCAATCACTGGCTAAATCCTGCCGCCTTCCCCTCCACAACATCTCCAGAATTCCACCTTCCTGACTAATGACATCACAAAGCAACTTCTTCACTCCACGATTATTTCCCACCTTGACTAATGCAACTCTCTCCTTAATGGGCGACCCTTACACAGGCTCCTCCCCCTTCAGTCTATTGTGAATGCTGCTGCCAGACTAATACACCTCACTAATCGATCCGTGACTGGTGCTCCTCTCTGCCAATCCATTCACTGGCTTCCCCTCCCCCACCGTATAAAATTCAAAATGCTGACCATAACATATAAGGCCATTCACAACATCGCCCCCCCCATCTACATCACCAACCTCATCTGCAGATATCGCCCAAATCATCCCCTCCACTCCTTCCAGGACCTCCTGCTCTATATCTCCCTTGTTACCTCCTCCCATGCTCGCCTTCAGGACTTCTGCAGAGCCTCTCCCATCCTCTGGAACTCCCTGCCCCGGTATATCTGATCAGCCCCTAACCTGTCCACCTCTAGGAGAGCCCTTAAAACTAATTTATTAAGGGAAGTCTATCCCACACCCACCTAACTGTCCCTGAGCCCCCCCATCAAATCATTCTTTGCATCTATTACCTTTTGTACCACCACCCCCTCCCTTTAGAATGTAAGCTCTACGAGCCGGGCCCCCCTGTACCTTTTGTATTGTACTGTAATTGTGTTATCCCCCCTATACATTGTAAAGTGCTGCGTAAACCGTTGGCGCTATATAAATCGTGTATAATAATAATAATTATTATTATTATTATTTCTATTTTTATTTTAATGTATTATTTAATGTATTATTTATCATTTTAATTGTATTTATTATTTGAAATGTATTGTTAGTTCTAATTATTGTTAATATTATTATTAAAATTATTATCATTTTATTATTATTATACAGGGTTTATATAGTGCCAACAAAATGAAAGAAGACATTACAGTTACAATAACATTTGGTACAAGAGGAATCAGAGGGTCATGCTCTATTATTATATAACTATTTTTAAATATTATTATAATTATTATTAATATATTCTTTTTTAATGTATTATTTTGTTTATTTATCATTTTAATTAATTTAGTATTTATTATTTTATTTAATGTTTTATTAGTTATAATTATTAATAATATTTTAATACTAATAATTGTTATTATTATAAATATTATTATATGACTATTAAATATTATTAATTATTATTATTAATAACAATAATAATAATAATAATAGTAATAATAATAATACTTAATAGTTATATAATATTTAAAATAATAATAAGAAGAAGAGTAAATATTATTGTATAACTATTATTAAATATTATTATTATTATTATTATTATTATTATTATTAATAATAATAATAATAATAATAATAATAATAATAATAATAATAATAATAATAAATAATAGTTATATAATAACATTTATAATTATATAACTATATATTACTATTATATTATAATTATTATTACCATTATCATAATTGTTATTATTATTATTATTATTATTATTAATAATAATAATAATAATAATAATAACAATAATAATTAATAATATTTAATAGTCATATAATAATATTATAATTATAATAAAAATGATTAGTATTATTAGTATTACAATATTAACAATAATTATAACTAATAATAAATTAAATTTAAGAATACATAAGAAATTTATTAAAATGATAAATAAACACAATAATACATTAAAAAACATATATACTATAACAAAAAAATATTTATTAATAGTTATATAATAATAGAGCATGGCCCTCTGATTCCTCTTGTACCAAATTTTATTGTAACTGTAATGTCTGCCTTCATTTTGTAAAACGCTACATAAATCCTGTATAATAATAATAATATAATAATAATCATAATAATATTAACAATAATTATAACTAACAATAAATAAAAAATAATAAATAAAATTCAAATAATAAATGAAAATACATAATAATAATAAAATAATAATAATAGGATTAACAATAATTATAACTAATAATAAATTAAAATAAATAACAAATAAAAAATGTATAATAATAATAAAATGTAATAATAGTTAAAATTTACAAAATAATGTTTATAATAATAACATCTAATAATATTTAAAATGCACTAAATAATATTTATAATAATAATAAAAATTAACAATAGTTAAAATCTACTAAATAATATTTAGTAAATACGGAATAACAATAGTGAAAGGAAAAATTCATAGTGGAGACGTTAAAGTGCAATTAAAGTGTTTCTAGCACCGGATATATTTTAAGTTACGAACACTCATGCTTAGTAATAACACAATACTCCCCTGACAATTCCTTCATCAGCTTTTCCCTCCTGGGGGACCAGACCAGATCCTCCAGGGTCATGATCTACTTCCTGGACTGAGATGACAAATCTAAAATACAAATCCTGGTGCCTGTGCAGTTCCTGTCTGTGTTCACAAAAAGTCTGACACAGATCAGACCCTACTGCAGCCTCCCACCTCCGATCAGTGATTGGTCCGATCACTGGAGACTGAGGAAATGCTTCCTCCTGCCTGCAGGCTACGCATAGCTATTAGTGTGGAGCTCCGGGGTGCCTTTTTAGCTAAGAAAAGGTGGAGCTTTTGTGAAATAGTGATACTATTGCTCTTTATAGTCAGAAATGTAAAGCTACAGAGAGATCCCCTCCGAATACCAAATTGCAGGAGATTTATATCGATCGATCGATAGACTTACGTGATTTTATCTTGATGCCTTCCCAGTCCGCATAGCTGTCCAAATGTTCCTGCAACCGGGAGCAGAGCGTGACATTCCCTACATAATCCAGGAGGACGTCGATGATGGGACCGGCCCAGCGGCTGAGCTCGGCGGTGGAAACCATCTCACAAAACTAAGGAGGAAGAACACATCCATCACCAATATTTATTGGAAGCACCTGAATCAGATCCTGCCCTAAAAGAGGAGCTGACAATCGAGTCCCGTATGATGGTCCACAAGGACAGTTTGAGTAGAAGACAAAGCCCAATATTTTAGTACTCTTCTCTGTGTCCCCATTGGGGAGATTCCTCATCACTTCCTGTCCTGGAGACGTGGAGGAAGACTACACTCAGGGACAGGCAACAGGGGCGGCTGCCTTGGGCACTGTGAGGAGGAAGGGGTCACCACAAGGAGATTGGGTGAGGGAATTTGAGTTGGGAGGGGGAATTCAGGGTCGGCTGGGGGTAAAATATTTGTGCTCAGCAGAGGGGTGGATTTGTAGGGGGGGGGGAATTATTCTTAAGAGGTAAGCATGCAGATTAGTGCTCCATTTTTTTGGGGGGTATTAGGAATTATTAGGGTGTATTTGTGCTAGGAGAGGACATTTTTTTGGGGAGAATTTGTGCTAGGAGGGGGGATGGGGGAGGGAAGTTTTGGGTGGGGAGGGGGGGGGGAATTTGAAGGATTTGACCCTTCAAATTTAAAGGGTGGAGGATTTGTTCTAGGAGTGATTTTTTTTGAAGGGGGGGATTTGTGCTGGATGGGGTGGATTTGTACCGGGAGGAGGGGGAAATTATTCTTAGGGGGTAGGCATGCAGATTAGTGTTCAATTTTTTTTTTTGGGGGGGGGGATGCATACTCAGAGGTGCAATTTAAAGGGTGGAGGATTTGTTTTAGGAGTGATTTTTTTGAGGGGAGAGGCATTTATGCTGGGGTGGGGGGGGCAGATTGTACTGGGAGGAGGGGGCAATTATTCTTAGGAGGTAAGCATGCAGATTAGCGCTTGATTTATTTTATTTATTTTTTGGGGGGGTATTAGGAAATATTTTGGTGTATTTGTGCTAGGAGAGGAAAGTTTTTAGGGGAGGATTTGTGCTAGGAGGGGGGATGGGGGGAGGGAATTTGTGCTGGGAGGGGAGTTTTGGATGAAGGGGTTTGAGGATTTGAAGGATTTGACCCTTCACTCTAAAATTTAAAAAGGTGGAGGATTTGTTCTAGGATTGAACTTTTTGAGGGGGGCATTTGTGCTGGGGGGAGGGGTAAATTATTCTTAGGGGTTAGGCATGCAGATTAGTGCTCAATTTTTTTGTTGGGGGGGGTTGCTGACATATAATGCTCATACATCATGGGGGGGGGGCACAGTTTAGCAAATTCTCCCTGAGCCTACATGAAAGGTCTCTAATGATGGGGGGGGGGGGCCTAATGATCCAACGTATGGAAGATCCGGTCGTTTAGGTGGATCCAAGCTAATATATTGGCAGAACCCTGAAGAAGGCACCCAGAAAACCTGATGTGATGATGGGGGGGGGGGGGTCTCTGATGTAAAAGATGTGCTCTGAAATGATGGGGAACCTCTGAAATGATGGGGGGGGGGGATAGGTGGATCCAAGCTAATATATTGGCAGAACCCTGAAGAAGGCGCCCATAAAACCTGAAACGTGATGGGGGACCTCTGATGTGATAAAGGGCCTCTGATGTGAAGGACATGCTCTGATATGATGGGGGACCTCTGAAATGATGGGGGGGTGTCTCTGGGATGATGGGGGACCACTGATGTGATTGGAGGGCCTCTAATATGAAGGACAAGCTCTGATGTGAAGGGTAACCTCTCATATCATGGGGGACCACTAACGTGTTTGGGGGACTTTGATGTGATGGGAGGCCACTGAGATGATGGGGGGTCTCTGATGTGATGGGTGGTCTCTGATGTAAAAGATGTGCTCTGATATGATGGGAAACCTCTGAAATGATGGGGGGGGGATAGGTGGATCCAAGCTAATATATTGGCAGAACCCTGAAGAAGGCTCCCAGAAAACCTGAAACGTGTTGCATGGAACATCAACCATCGAAAACATGAGCAGAAAAATGTGCCTTGACCACATTTAGGTTCCTCCCCCACCAACACCCAAACAAAGTAGTATTCTTGCTCCAGGTTGGTCCACAATCTAGATTATGGGAGATCCTCTGATATGATGGGGGGCTTTGATGTGGTTGAGGGCCACTAATGTGAAGTGGAGACTTTGATGTGAAGGGGAGACCTCTGAGATGATGGGGGACCTCTGATGTGATAGAGGGCCTCTGATGTGATAGAGGGCCTCTGATGTGAAGCACATGCTCTGATATGATGGGGGACCTCTGAAATGATGGGGGGGGGGGTCTCTGGGATGATGGTGGACCTCTGATGTGATGGGAGGGCCTCTAATATGAAGGACAAGCTCTGATGTGAAGGGTAACCTCTGATGTCATGGGGGACCACTAACGTGTTTGGGGGACTTTGATGTAATGGGAGGCCACTGAGATAATGGGGGGTCTCTGATGTGATGGGTGGTCTCTGATGTAAAAGATGTGCTCTGATATGATGGGGAACCTCTGAAATGATGGGGGGACTAGGTGGATCCAAGCTAATATATTGGCAGAACCCTGAAGAAGGTGCTCATATCCTCTGATGTGATGGGGGACTTTGATGTGGTTGAGGGCCACTAATGTGAAGTGGAGACTTTGATGTTATGGGGGAGACCTCTGAGATAATGGGGGACCTTTGATGTTATAGAGGGCCTCTGATGTGAAGGACAGGCTCTGATATGATGGGGGACCTCTCAAATGATGGGGGGGGGGGCTCTGGGATGATGTGGGACCTCTGATGTGATGGGAGGGCCTCTAATGTGAAGGACAAGCTCTGATGTGAAGGGTAACCTCTCATATCATGGGGGACCACTAACGTGTTTGGGGGACTTTGATGTGATGGGAGGCCACTGAGATGATGGGGGGGTCTCTGATGTGATGGGTGGTCTCTGATGTAAAAGATGTGCTCTGATATGATGGGAAACCTCTGAAATGATGGGGGGGGGATAGGTGGATCCAAGCTAATATATTGGCAGAACCCTGAAGAAGGCTCCCAGAAAACCTGAAACGTGTTGCATGGAACATCAACCATCGAAAACATGAGCAGAAAAATGTGCCTTGACCACATTTAGGTTCCTCCCCCACCAACACCCAAACAAAGTAGTATTCTTGCTCCAGGTTGGTCCACAATCTAGATTATGGGAGATCCTCTGATATGATGGGGGGCTTTGATGTGGTTGAGGGCCACTAATGTGAAGTGGAGACTTTGATGTGAAGGGGAGACCTCTGAGATGATGGGGGACCTCTGATGTGATAGAGGGCCTCTGATGTGATAGAGGGCCTCTGATGTGAAGCACATGCTCTGATATGATGGGGGACCTCTGAAATGATGGGGGGGGGGTCTCTGGGATGATGGTGGACCTCTGATGTGATGGGAGGGCCTCTAATATGAAGGACAAGCTCTGATGTGAAGGGTAACCTCTGATGTCATGGGGGACCACTAACGTGTTTGGGGGACTTTGATGTAATGGGAGGCCACTGAGATGATGGGGGGGGGTCTCTGATGTAAAAGATGTGCTCTGATATGATGGGGAACCTCTGAAATGATGGGGGGACTAGGTGGATCCAAGCTAATATATTGGCAGAACCCTGAAGAAGGTGCTCATATCCTCTGATGTGATGGGGGACTTTGATGTAGTTGAGGGCCACTAATGTGAAGTGGAGACTTTGATGTTATGGGGGAGACCTCTGAGATAATGGGGGACCTTTGATGTTATAGAGGGCCTCTGATGTGAAGGACAGGCTCTGATATGATGGGGGACCTCTCAAATGATAGGGGGGGGGGCTCTGGGATGATGTGGGACCTCTGATGTGATGGGAGGGCCTCTAATGTGAAGGACAAGCTCTGATGTGAAGGGTAACCTCTCATATCATGGGGGACCACTAACGTGTTTGGGGGACTTTGATGTGATGTGGGGCCACTGAGATGATGGTGGGGTCTCTGATGTGATGGGTGGTCTCTGATGTAAAAGATGTGCTCTGATATGATGGGAAACCTCTGAAATGATGGGGGGACTAGGTGGATCCAAGCTAATATACTGGCAGAACCCTGAAGAAGGCTCCCAGAAAACCTGAAACGTGTTGCATGGAACATCAACCATCGAAAACATGAGCAGAAAAATGTGCCTTGACCACGTTTAGGTTCCTCCCCCACCAACACCCAAACAAAGTAGTATTCTTGCTCCAGGTTGGTCCACAATCTAGATTATGGGAGATCCTCTGATATGATGGGGGGCTTTGATGTGGTTGAGGGCCACTAATGTGAAGTGGAGACTTTGATGTGAAGGGGAGACCTCTGAGATGATGGGGGACCTCTGATGTGATAGAGGGCCTCTGATGTGATAGAGGGCCTCTGATGTGAAGGACAGGCTCTGATATGATGGGGGACCTCTGAAATGATGGGGGGGGGGGGTCTCTGGGATGATGGTGGACCTCTGATGTGATGGGAGGGCCTCTAATATGAAGGACAAGCTCTGATGTGAAGGGTAACCTCTGATGTCATGGGGGACCACTAACGTGTTTGGGGGACTTTGATGTCATGGGAGGCCACTGAGATAATGGGGGGTCTCTGATGTGATGGGTGGTCTCTGATGTAAAAGATGTGCTCTGATATGATGGGGAACCTCTGAAATGATGGGGGGACTAGGTGGATCCAAGCTAATATATTGTCAGAACCCTGAAGAAGGTGCTCATATCCTCTGATATGATGGGGGACTTTGATGTGGTTGAGGGCCACTAATGTGAAGTGGAGACTTTGATGTGAAGGGGAGACCTCTGAGATGATGGGGGACCTCTGATGTGATAGAGGGCCTCTGATGTGATAGAGGGCCTCTGATGTGAAGGACAGGCTCTGATATGATGGGGGACCTCTGAAATGATGGGGGGGGGGTCTCTGGGATGATGGTGGACCTCTGATGTGATGGGAGGGCCTCTAATATGAAGGACAAGCTCTGATGTGAAGGGTAACCTCTGATGTCATGGGGGACCACTAACGTGTTTGGGGGACTTTGATGTCATGGGAGGCCACTGAGATAATGGGGGGTCTCTGATGTGATGGGTGGTCTCTGATGTAAAAGATGTGCTCTGATATGATGGGGAACCTCTGAAATGATGGGGGGACTAGGTGGATCCAAGCTAATATATTGTCAGAACCCTGAAGAAGGTGCTCATATCCTCTGATGTGATGGGGGACTTTGATGTGGTTGAGGGCCACTAATGTGAAGTGGAGACTTTGATGTTATTGGGGAGACCTCTGAGATAATGGGGGACCTTTGATGTTATAGAGGGCCTCTGATGTGAAGGACAGGCTCTGATATGATGGGGGACCTCTCAAATGATGGGGGGGGGGGCTCTGGGATGATGGGGGACCTCTGATGTGATGGGAGGGCCTCTAATGTAAAGGACAAGCTCTGATGTGAAGGGGAACCTCTGATGTCATGGAAGACCACAAAAGTGTTTGGGGAACTTTGATGGGAGGCCATTGAGATGATGGGGGGGGGGTCTCTGATGTAAAAGGTGTGCTAATATATTGGCAGAACCTTGAAAAAGGTGCCCAGAAAACCTGAAACGTGTTGGATGGACCATCAACCATCGAAAACATGAGCAGAAAAATGTGCCTTGACCACGTTTAGGTTCCTCCTCCACCAACAAACAAAGTAGTATTCTTGCTCCAGGTTGGTCCACAATCTAGAACTAGGTGCTCTCCTAGCTCCCCACCAAGGTATATATATATATATATATATATATATATATATATATATATCGCAAGCAAACAATGGAGGTCCAGTGTCGGATATGTGTGCGTCTTTATCGTCCCGTTCTTTTGCTTCTTTCTAATTTTGCCCCTTTCCATTCGATTCATCGTACCCATCGCCCTTCAGGGATGAAGGAAGTTCTTAGGATGGAATCTCATGTTTTTGGTGTTTTCGGTTGAACGCGATGTGGAGATCTCTGGATTGATAACAGCTGATCTCAGGTTTGTCCTCTGGAAAAAGGGGGGTTCTGATTGGCTTCAAAAATGGTGGCCGTGGGCGGCCCCCCAAGAGTTGAGCATTGAGTACTAAAGGCAGGCCCATCCACGTGGGGCACCCCTCAGTCCATGCGCCCGTCCCCTAATCTACATGCGGGATACCGGACGGATGGATTCCAATTAGAAGCACATGATTAGAGCCTGAGGCTCTGATTGGCTTAAAAAAAGGGCCGCCTCGGGGCGCAGAGCACTGCTCCCTGAGCCCACCCAGTTGTGTGACAATAGTGAATTAATATTCGCTATTGTCTTCCTGATTCTCCTCCTGGCTAATCAGGAAGCAGGCGCTGAGACCCGATTGGCCGAGAGGAGACGTGATCCTATTGGCCGCCAAGGAGGAGGAGGAGATGCAGGGGAAGCGGCTGTGAAGCCGAGGTCAGAGACGCTGCCCACCGCCTCGGAGGAAACGCTGCCCGCGGCCTAGATGACGTAAGTGTGGATTATCCGACCAACCAACTGGGGGGGGGGGGGTGACATGCGGCTGATTGGCTGATCCAAGGGTGGATTGTTTGCTGCCCCCCAAAAAAAAATAACTCCAGCTGGCACAGGCTGCCAATGACTCTGATGTGTATGGGGCCCTGATATATAGGGGTACTCTCGTGTATAGGAGTACTGTGATGTATAAGGGTCACGTTGCAAAGGATGAGGCTTCTGATGTGATAAGAGGATTCTCTGATGGGGGGACTCTGATGTGAAGGGTGACCTCCGATATCATAAGGGACCACTGGCGTGATGGGGGAGGGTCTCTGATGTGAAGGGTGACCTCCGATATCATAAGGGACCACTGGCGTGATGGGGGAGGGTCTCTGATGTGAAGGGTGACTTCCGATATCATAGGGGACCACTGGCGTGATGGGGGGACTTTGATGTAAAGGAAACCTCTGAGATGATGGGGGACCTCTGATGTGATGTGAAGGGGGGACTTTGATGTGATGGGGGACCTCTGAAATTATGGGGGAAGCTAAGATTATGGGAGATTCTCTGATATGATGGGGGACTTTGATGTGGTTGAGGGCCTCCAATGTGAAGTGGAGACTTTGATGTGACGGGGAAACCTCTGAGATGATGGGAAGGACAAGCTCTAATGTGAAGGGTGACCTCTGATGTCATGGGGGAGCACTAACAAATTGGGGGGACATTGATGTGATGGGAGGCCTCTGAGATGATGGGGGGTCTCTGATGTGATGGGGGGGTCTCTGATGTAAAAGATGTGCTCTGAAATGATGGGGGGACTCTAAGTTTATGGGAGATCCTTTGATGTGATGGGGTACATTGATGTGACTGAGGGCATCTAAAGTGAAGTGGAGACTTTGATGTGATGGGGGGACCTCTCAAATGATGGAGTACCTCTGATGTGATGGGGGGCCTCTGATGTGATGGGGGGCCTCTGATGTAAAAGGTGACCTCTGATGTCATGGGGGACCACTGATGTGTTTGGGAGGACTTTAATGTGATGGGGGGCCTCTTAGATGATGGAGGATCTCTGATGTGATAGGGGGGTCTCTGATGTGATGGGAAGGACCTCTGATGTAAAGGGGAGAGTTTGATGTAATGGGGGGGGACTTCTGATGTGAAGGACAGGCTATGATATGATGGGGGGAATCTGAGATTATGGGAGGGCCTCTGAGGTGATGGAGGACCTCTTATGTGAAGGATGGGCTCTGATATGATGGGGGACCTCTGATGTGAAGGGGGGACTTTTATTTGATGGGGGGGCCTCTGAGATGGAGGATCTCTGATGTCAAGGGGGGCCTCTGATGTGAAGGACAGGCTTTGATATGAAGGGGGGCCTCTGAGAATATGGGGGATCTCTGATGTGATGTGGGGACCTCTGATGTGAAGGACAGGCTTTGATATGAAGGGGGTTCCTCTGAGATGATGGGGGATCTCTGATGTGATGGGGGGACCTCTGATGTGAAAGACAGGCTTTGATATGAAGGGGGTTCCTCTGAGATGATGGGGGATCTCTGATGGGATGGGGGGACCTCTGATGTGAAGGACAGGCTTTGATATGAAGGGGGACCTCTGAGAGTATGGGGGATCTCTGATGTGATGGGGGGACCTCTGATGTGAAGGACAGGCTTTTATATGAAGGGGGACCTCTGAGAAGATGGGGGATCTCTGATGAGATGGGGGACCTCTGATGTGAAGGACAGGCTTTGATATGAAGGGGGACCTCTTAGATGATGGGGGGGGATCTCTCATGTGATGGGGATCTCTGATGAGATGGGGGACCTCTGATGTGAAGGACAGGCTTTGATATGAAGGGGGACCTCTGAGATGATGGGGGATCTCTGATGTGATGGGGGGACCTCTGATGTGAAGGACAGGCTTTGATATGAAGGGGGACCTCTGAGAATATGGGGGATCTCTGATGTGATGGGGACCTCTGATGTGAAGGACAGGCTTTGATATGAAGGGGGTTCCTCTGAGATGATGGGGGATCTCTGATGTGATGGGGGGACCTCTGATGTGAAGGACAGGCTTTGATATGAAGGGGGACCTCTGAGAAGATGGGGGATCTCTGATGAGATGGGGGACCTCTGAAGTGAAGGACAGGCTTTGATATGAAGGGGGACCTCTTAGATTATGGGGGGGGATCTCTCATGTGATGGGGGATCTCTGATGAGATGGGGGACCTCTGATGTGAAGGACAGGCTTTGATATGAAGGGGGACCTCTGAGATGATGGGGGATCTCTGATGAGATGGGGGACCTCTGATGTGAAGGACAGGCTTTGATATGAAGGGGGACCTCTGAGATGATGGGGGATCTCTGATGTGATGGGGAAACCTCTGATGTGAAGGACAGGCTTTGATATGAAGGGGGACCTCTGATGAGATGGGGGACCTCTGAAGTGAAGGACAGGCTTTGATATGAAGGGGGATCTCTGATGTGATGGGGGCACCTCTGATGTGAAGGACAGGCTTTGATATGAAGGAGGACCTCTGAGATGATGGTGGATCTCTGATGTAATGGGGGGGACCTCTGATGTGAAGGACAGGCTTTGATTGGAAGGGGGACCTCTGAGAAGATGGGGGATCTCTGATGAGATGGGGGACCTCTGAAGTGAAGGACAGGCTTTGATATGAAGGGGGATCTCTGATGAGATGGGGGATCTCTGATGAGATGGGGGACCTCTGAAGTGAAGGAAAGGCTTTGATATGAAGGGGGTTCCTCTGAGATGATGGGGGATCTCTGATGTGATGGGGGGACCTCTGATGTGAAGGACAGGCTTTGATATGAAGGGAGACCTCTGAGAAGATGGGGGATCTCTGATGAGATGGGGGACCTCTGAAGTGAAGGACAGGCTTTGATATGAAGGGGGATCTCTGATGAGATGGGGGATCTCTGATGAGATGGGGGACCTCTGAAGTGAAGGACAGGCTTTGATATGAAGGGGGGCCTCTGAGATGATGGGGGATCTCTGATGGGATGGGGGACCTCTGATGTGAAGGACAGGCTTTGATATGAAGGGGGACATCTGAGAGGATGGGGGGTCTCTGATGGGATGGGGGGACCTCTGATGTGAAGGACAGGCTTTGATATGAAGGGGATTCCTCTGAGATGATGGGGGATCTCTGATGTGATGGGGGGACCTCTGATGTTAAGGACAGGCTTTGATATGAAGGGGGTTCCTCTGAGATGATGGGGGATCTCTGATGTGATGGGGGGACCTCTGATGTGAAGGACAGGCTTTGATGTGAAGGGGGTTCCTCTGAGATGATGGGGGATCTCTGATGTGATTGGGGGACCTCTGATGTGAAGGAAAGGCTTTGATATGAAGGGGGTTCCTCTGAGATGATGGGGGATCTCTGATGTGATGGGGGGACCTCTGATGTGAAGGACAGGCTTTGATATGAAGGGGGTTCCTCTGAGATGATGGGGGATCTCTGATGTGATTGGGGGACCTCTGATGTGAAGGACAGGCTTTGATGTGAAGGGGGTTCCTCTAAGATGATGGGGGATCTCTGATGTGATGGGGGGACCTCTCATGTGAAGGACAGGCTTTGATATGAAGCGGTACCTCTGAGATGATTGTGGATCTCTGATGTGATGGGGGGACCTCTGAAGTGAAGGACAGGCTTTGATATGAAGGGGGACCTCTGAAATGATGGGGGGGATCTCTCATGTGATGGGGGATCTCTGATGAGATGAGGGACCTCTGAAGTGAAGGACAGGCTTTGATATGAAGGGGGACCTCTGAGATGATGGGGGATCTCTGATGTGATGGGGGGACCTCTGATGTGAAGGACAGGCTTTGATATGAAGGGGGACCTCCGAGAAGATGGGGGATCTCTGATGAGATGGGGGACCTCTGAAGTGAAGGACAGGCTTTGATATGAAGGGGGACCTCTGAGATGATGGGGGATCTCTGATGTGATGGGGGGACCTCTGATGTGAAGGACAGGCTTTGATATGAAGGGGGACCTCTGAGATGATGGGGGACCTCTGATGTGAAGGACGGGCTTTGATATGAAGGGGGTTCCTCTAAGATGATGGGGGATCTCTGATGAGATGGGGGACCTCTGACGTGAAGGACAAGCTTTGATATGAAGGGGGACCTCTGAGATGATGGGGGGATCTCTCATGTTATGGGGGATCTCTGATGAGATGGGGGACCTCTGATGTGAAGGACAGGCTTTGATATGAAGGGGGACCTCTGAGATGATGGGGGGGATCTCTCATGTGATGGGGGATCTCTGATGTGATGGGGGACCTCTGAAGTGAAGGACAGGCTTTGATATGAAGGGGGACCTCTAAAGATGATGGGGGGATCTCTGATGTGATGGGGGATCTCTGATGTGATGGGGGGACCTCTGAAGTGAAGGACAGTCTTTGATATGAAGGGGGACCTCTGAGATGATGGGGGGGATCTCTCATGTGATGGGGGATCTCTCATGTGATGGGGGACCTCTGATGTGAAGGACATTCTTTGATATGAAGGGGGACCTCTGAGATGATGGGGGATCTCATGTGATGTAAATGTAATCAAAGCAGTTGTGTCCACCATCCCCGGCTCAGGCTTCCAATTGATAAAGAACATTCATGTCGGGGTGCCTTGGGATATTTTTATTCTTTTATTCTCAAAAGATTGAGAAACGTTGCTGCCTCCCAAGTGACATGAATGGGACTGCTAGCACCGGGACACATGGAACCCCCACCCAGCCCCCGCACAGGCACACGCTATAGTACATCCATGTGAATGAGGTTTATACTTTAATCGAAATTCTATATAATGAGTAGAAGTGCCAGAAAAACAAATCTCGTACCTGAACAATTTTGGGCTGTTTTTGGTTTTGGGAGTCGTCGTCTTGGCGCCTCTTGTCCTCAATAGGCGGGTGCGGCCTGTTTCCGTATTCGCATTGAAAACAGGAGTCGGCGTCACAGCCCAGGTCCATGATATACTTCAACAAGCTGAGATACTTCATGGAGAACATGATGGTGGCCGGGAAGGAGGTGGGGTGGGTGGCGATGTAGGCGTTAATATTGGCGCCGTGATCCAGGAGCATCTTCATGGTGGTCAGGCAGCCGTGCCGGATGGAGATGAGCAGCGGGTTGAGGAGGTCCACGTTGGGGTTGGCGCCGGCTTCCAGGAGCAGTTTGGTGGCGTAAATGTTGTTGTTCATGACGGAGAAGTAAAGCGCGGTGCTACGTCTGTCCTCGTACAGCCGGGCGCGGTCGAAGGAGAGCGTGAAGTTGACGTCGTAGCCGGCCTCGATGAGTTCCTCCAGGACATCGTCGTTATTGCGTTCGGCCGCAATGTGGAGGGGGCTTATTCCGCTTCTCTTCACCCGCGTACGGCTCGTCACCGGGATAAGCATGGACACGATCCTATAGGAAATAGAATGTGGGATGTAATGTGGTAACAATGTAACTGTGCCTATCATTAGCAGGGACAAGCGTGGCGTGATTGCAGCAAAATGTTCTTATGTACATGTATGTTGTGGGTGGGGCTTAAATATTTATGGGGTGCATCTTAAGAGCTTGGGTGTCATTTTTTGGGGGGAATCACAGGTAGAATCACCCAGATTTCGCCCACTATTTCAAATTGCCAAGTGTGACTGGGGCCTAATGAGATATTGGGGGAACTTTAAACCCTGAATTTCTGATTTGTCCTTCAATGAAGCGAACTGAGCACAGGTTGCGCTCCATTAGCTAAAGTGACCCCAGGACCTGGAAATTATGTTTTACACGTTACTTCAGGGTCAAGCCACCACCAGGAGACCTTAGGAACACCACCAAGCAGGGCTTTTTTTTCAACAGGAACGTGGGGGAACGCAGTTCCGGTACCTCCAGCTCTGAATGTATGTAATGGCAAGGGGTGCTGGGGTGTAAAGCAGAGTCTATTGATGTTGGCTGCTGGGGGATCTATTGTTGCTGGAGGGGATATATTTTTACAGGGGGAGAGTCTGTTGTTGCTGGGGAGGTCAGTTGTCGCTGGTGGGGGATCTATTGTTGCTGGGGGACACTTATGCTACTGGGAGACAATCGTTTCTGGGAGACATCTACTGTTGAGGGAGAGGTCTAGTGTTGCTAGCTGTTCAGAGTCTATTGTTGCTGGGGGTGAGCCATTGTTGCTGGCTACAGGGGATCTTTTTTACTTCCTATCATTAACAAATTACATACAAATTACTTAGCA
The DNA here is from genome assembly GCF_037356315.1 of Lithobates pipiens. NCBI lineage: Eukaryota > Metazoa > Chordata > Amphibia > Anura > Ranidae > Lithobates > Lithobates pipiens. The sequence continues at coordinate 3,833,265 of NW_027507825.1, forward strand.
TCGCAAATTGATACTTGATTCTGTATCCATTACTGAGAGGTGGGTAGGGGGTGGAACCAAGGAATGGTGCTTGGAGCTGGGTAGGGAGTGGAACCAAGGAATGGTGCTCGGAGGTGGGTAAAGAGTGGAACCAAGGAATAGTGCTCAGAGGTGGGTAGGGAGAGCAACCAAGGAATGGTGCTCGGAGGTGGGTAGGGAGTGAAACCAAGGAATGGTGCTCGGAGGTGGGTAGGGAGTGGAACCAAGGAATGGTGCTCGGAGGTGGGTAAAGAGTGGAACCAAGGAATGGTGCTCAGAGGTGGGTAGGGGGTGGAACCAAGGAATGGTGCTCGGAGGTGGGTAAAGAGTGGACCCAAGGAATTGTGCTCAGAGGTGGGTAGGGGGTGGAACCAAGGAATGGTGCTCGGAGGTGGGTAAAGAGTGGACCCAAGGAATTGTGCTCGGAGGTGGGTAGGGAGTGAAACCAAGGAATGGTGCTCGGAGGTGGGTAGGGAGTGGAACCAAGGAATGGTGATCGGAGGTGGGTAGGAGGTGGAACCAAGGAATGGTGCTCGGAGGTGGGTAGGGGGTGGAACCAAGGAATGGTGCTCGGAGGTGGGTAAAGAGTGGAACCAAGGAATGGTGCTCAGAGGTGGGTAGGGGGTGGAACCAAGGAATGGTGCTCGGAGGTGGGTAAAGAGTGGAACCAAGGAATGGTGCTCGGAGGTGGGTAGGAGGTGGAACCAAGGAATGGTGCTCTGAGGTGGGTAAAGAGTGGAACCAAGGAATGGTGCTCGGAGGTGGGTAGGGGGTGAAACCAAGGAATGGTGCTCGGAGGTGGGTAGGAGGTGGAACAAAATAATGGTGCTCGGAGGTGGGTAGGAGGTGGAACCAAGGAATGGGGCTTGGAGGTGGGTAAGGGGGAACCAAGGAATGGTGCTCGGTGGTGGGTAAAGAGTGGAACCAAGGAATGGTGCTCGGAGGTGGGTAGGGGGTGGAACCAAGGAATAGTGCTCGGAGGTGGGTAGGAGGTGGAACCAAGGAATGGGGCTTGGAGGTGGGTAGGGAGAGCAACCAAGGAATGGTGCTCGGAGGTGGGTAGGGAGTGAAACCAAGGAATGGTGCTCGGAGGTGGGTAGGGAGTGGAACCAAGGAATGGTGCTCGGAGGTGGGTAAAGAGTGGAACCAAGGAATGGTGCTCAGAGGTGGGTAGGGGGTGGAACCAAGGAATGGTGCTCGGAGGTGGGTAAAGAGTGGACCCAAGGAATTGTGCTCGGAGGTGGGTAGGGAGTGAAACCAAGGAATGGTGCTCGGAGGTGGGTAGGGAGTGGAACCAAGGAATGGTGATCGGAGGTGGGTAGGAGGTGGAACCAAGGAATGGTGCTCGGAGGTGGGTAGGGGGTGGAACCAAGGAATGGTGCTCGGAGGTGGGTAAAGAGTGGAACCAAGGAATGGTGCTCAGAGGTGGGTAGGGGGTGGAACCAAGGAATGGTGCTCGGAGGTGGGTAAAGAGTGGAACCAAGGAATGGTGCTCGGAGGTGGGTAGGAGGTGGAACCAAGGAATGGTGCTCTGAGGTGGGTAAAGAGTGGAACCAAGGAATGGTGCTCGGAGGTGGGTAGGGGGTGAAACCAAGGAATGGTGCTCGGAGGTGGGTAGGAGGTGGAACAAAATAATGGTGCTCGGAGGTGGGTAGGAGGTGGAACCAAGGAATGGGGCTTGGAGGTGGGTAAGGGGGAACCAAGGAATGGTGCTCGGTGGTGGGTAAAGAGTGGAACCAAGGAATGGTGCTCGGAGGTGGGTAGGGGGTGGAACCAAGGAATAGTGCTCGGAGGTGGGTAGGAGGTGGAACCAAGGAATGGGGCTTGGAGGTGGGTAAGGGGGAACCAAGGAATGGTGCTCGGGCTGGGTAGGGGTGGAACCAAGGAATGGTGCTCGGAGGTGGGTAGGGGGTGGAACCAAGGAATAGTGCTCGGAGGTGGGTAGTTGGTGGACACAAGAGGTGACTCAGAAGGTGGGAGTTCCTGCACCTATTCTCTGAGATAAAAAGCCCTGCCACCAAGACACCAGACAGAACGCTGAGGCTGTCAGGAAACACGTAAGCTGGACACGCCTCTTTCCTCGATGTCCAGCCTTTGAAATGCTTTTCTCAAAAGGCCCGCGTTATGATAGGTGTGAATGGGGCCTCAAATATACAGGGGCCGGTGCTAGAATATTTTCTGCCCTAGGCAAGACCAACTACTAGCAAACCCCCCCCCCCCCCCCCCGAAAAAAAATAAAGGCTCCAAATGCTGCCTGTACAGGAATGCTCTCTCCCCTCCTTGCCATTGTTGGCTCCGTGTGCAGACTGACTGGGGAGCTGGGAGGAAGTGATGTAGCATGCAGCACAGCTTGCCTGGCACCTCATTGGCTGGATACCTCTTCTTCATGGATTGGCTGAAGTTTGCAGGAGACGGCTTCGTCTCCAGCTTACATCATCCAATCCTGCAGCTGTATGAGAAATGTCTGCGCAGTGTGAGGGTAACAGAGCAGCCATCAGAAATTTTGGGGCCCCTTACACAGCTTTAGGCCTGGGCTCCCTGGGCCTGACCCCTTTTCACCCCTTTCATTAGGGTCTCCAAAGTCCCCACCCCCTTACTTGAGAGTCCCAAGAGTCCCCTCTTCTTAAATCAGGGTCCTCAGAGTCCCCTCACTTACATCAGAGTCCCCAGAGTTCACCTTTACAACAGAGACCCTACTTGCATTAGGATCTCCAAAGTCTTCTCTTACATTAGAATCCCAAAACACCCCTTACATCAGGGTCCCCATAGTTCCACCTTACATCAGGGTCCCCGTAGCTCCCCTTAAATCAGGGTCTCCCTACCCCCCTTACATCAAGGTCCCCATAGCTCCCCTTACATCAGGGTCCCCATAGCTCCCCTTAAATCAAGATCCCCATAGCTCCCCCTTACATTAGGGTCCCCATAGCTCCCCCTTATATCAGGGTCCCCATAACTCCCCTTACATCGGGGTCCCCATAGCCCCCCTTACATCAGGGTTCCCATAGCCCCCCATACATCAGGGTCTCCATAGCTCCCACTTACATCAGGGTACCCATAGCTCCCCCTTACATCATGATCCCCATAGCTTCCCTTACATCAGGGTCCCCATAGCCCCCCTTACATCAGGGTCCCAATAGCTCCCCTTACATCAGGGTCCTAATAGCTCCCCCTTACATCAGGGTCCCCTTAGCCCCCCTTACATCAGGATCCCCATAGCCCCCCTTACATCAGGGTTCCAATAGCTCCCTCCTTACATCAGGGTCCCCTTAGCCCCCCTTACATTACGGTTCCCATAGCTCCCCCTTACATCAGGGTCCCCATAGCCCCCCTTACATCAGGGTTCCAATAGCTCCCTCCTTACATCAGGGTCCCCTTAGCCCCCCTTACATCAGGGTCCCCATAGCTCCCCCTTACATCAGGGTCCTAATAGCTCCCCCTTACATCAGGGTCTCCATAGCCCCCTTACATCAGGGTCCCCATAGCTTCCCCTTACATCAGGGTTCCCATAGCCCCCCTTACATCAGGGTCCCCATATTTCCCACTTACATCAGGGTCCCCATAGCTCCCCCTTACCTCAGGGTCCCCATATCTCCCCCTTACATCAGGGTCCCCATAGCTCCCCCTTGTATCAGGGGAATCGCTGCAATTCCAATTCGCACAGCAGTCACTGCAGAACATGTAACACACATTTGGGTAGCTGTTCATTCTAAACGATAACCCAAACGCGGTGCCATTTTGCCATGACTGTTGCGCGGCATTTTCGTGGCGAGATGCACCTTTAAAAAAAAATAAAACGCATGAAGCGTATCGCCCCCAAAAAGGAGCAAGAACTTATTTTGGGCAGCCAACACGCTGAAGTGAACGGGCTGCCCTGTGCGCGACACGTGGAATCGCGTGAGAATTGCGCCTTGAAAACCGCGAGCGCGTATATTGTGTGAACGAGGCTCAACTAATAAGACCGGATTCACACTGGCGCACTGCGATTTGACTGCAACGTGGGCATCTCTGCATTTTTTGTTTTTTTTTGTTTGTTTTAGTGGCGGTCAAATAGACTTTCTATTACATTGCGCCTTTTTTTTGACACATTTTCTGAAAGAGCACCCAAGATGCGGCACGCAGGACTTTTGGTGCAGAAAACGCAGCGCAATGGTACAGTCTGATGGAAAATCGCTGGAACTGCGGCTAAAACGCGCACAGGAACCACCGATACGCACACGATGCCGCCAAACCGGGAAACACCAAGAGATGTCCATTGACAGGGTTTACAGACCGTATACTTTTTCAGCCATTCGGGGAACTACAAGTCCCAGCATAACGGACCCTTGGTGTGCCCCTCCCTCCCCCCCCCCAAGCTGGAAGTCGCCAAGTCGCTCCAGGGTGATAGAGATGTAGATTGCAGTTGTGAAGCGCCTGAGATTCCTGAGCAGTGACATCGGACCCCCAGTGCAGGCGCTGCTGTTAGTGTTTGCTGTGCCAAATCCATTACTCATTATTTGTAAGATCTTCAAGACCTATCAGCCTGATCACCCCCACCCCCACCCCCCCGAGCATTAAATATGGAGGGGGGGAGATCACAGCGCAGGAACGACGGGAGAACATTCCTCCCAATGAGAGGAGAAATAGGGGCGTCCTGAGAGGGGAGCTGTACCCCGAAAAAAAACTCCTATCACAGATTACCAGTCCTTAGATGTGGTGACTGCATTAAGTATACCCATCAGAGCCCCCCTCCCCTCCCGAAGTGTTCATCAGAGCCCCCCTCCCCTCCCGAAGTGTTCATCAGAACCCCCCTCCCCTCCCGAAATGTTCATTAGAACCCCCCTCCCCTCCCGAACTCTTCATCAGAGACCCCCCCTCCCCTTCTGAAGTGTTCATCAGAGCCCCCCCCCCCCCTTACATCCATGTGTGCACAGCAAAATCCCTCCTTCCATAAAGGAGTGTCCATCAGACACCCTCCCTCCCCTCCCAAAATGTCCATCAGAGCCCCCCCTCCCCTCCCAAAGTGTCCATCAGAGCCCCACTTACATCCATGTGTGTCCATCAGAGCCCCCCCCCCTTTACATCCATGTGTACCCAGCAGAGTCCCCCCTTTCATCCATAGGTAAAACAGCAGAATCCCCCCTTCCATACAGGAATGCCCATCAGAGACCCCCCCTTCCATCCAGAAAAGCTCTGCAGAGCCCCCCCCCCCCTACATCCATATGGGCCCATCAGAATTTACATCCAGGAGTGTCCATTAGAGCCTCCTTCCATCCATGTGTGCCCATCAGAGTCCCTCTTACATCCAGGAGTGGCCGACAGAGTCCCTCTCTCCCTCCATCCAGGAGATCTCAGCAGAGTCCTCCCTTACATCCATGTGTTCTCAGCAGAGTCCCACCTTACATCCACATGTTCCCAGCAGAGTCCCACCTTATAGCCATGTGTTCCCAGCAGAGTCCTCCCTTACCTCCATGTGTTCCCAGCAGAGTCCCTCTATACATCCACGTATTCCCAGCAGAGTCCCCCCTTACATCCACATGTTCCCAGCAAAGTCCCCCATTACATCCACGTGTTCCCAGCAGAGTCCCCCTTTACATCCATGTTCCCAGCAGAGTCCCCCCCTATAGCCACGTGTTCCCATCAGAATCCCCCTTACATCTATGTGTGCCCAGCCGAGTCCCCCCTTACATCCATGTGTTCCCAGCAGAGTCCCCTTTTACATCCATGTTCCCAGCAGAGTCCCCCCCTATAGCCACGTGTTTCCATCAGAATCCCCCTTACATCTATGTGTGCCCAGCAGAGTCCCCCCTTACATCCATGTGTTCCCAGCAGAGTCCCCCCTTACATCCACATGTTCCCAGCAGAGTTCCCCTTATAGCCCTGTGTTCCCAGCAGAGTCCCCCCTTACATCCACGTGTTCCCAGCAGAATCCCCCTTATAGCCCTGTGTTCCCAGCAGAGCCCCCCTTATAGCCCTGTGTTCCCAGCAGAGTCCCCCTTACATCCACATGTTCCCAGCAGAGTCCCCCCTTATAGCCACGTGTTCCCAGCAGAGCCCCCCATACATCTATGTGTGCCCAGCAGAGTCCCCCCTTACATCCTTGTGTTCCCAGCAGAGTCCCTCCTTACATCCATGTGTGTCCAGTCCTTCTGAAATTTGATATACTTCTCTGGGAACATTGGGCGTTTGGGACCTTCTTTACACCCCTCCCCCCCATGTGGATGTGCCTGTGTCTCATGCATTTCAGTGCAGTGAATGATCTGCCCTACATGTGAGCGGCGGAACCGCATGTGCGCTCCAATGGTGTGATCGGGGCCTGACCTGGATGGGACTCTTTTATTTTTTACTTTATTTTGTTTACACAGAAAAAGTATCAACACAGAGGAGACGGGGCCTAAAACTTTTCTAGTTTAGATAGTGATTGGCTATCACTGTGATCATGGGCAGTATGGGAATGGTGGCACTTACTCGTCATTATCCCGCTTCTTGGCGGCGATGTGGATGGGAAGAAATCCGTCTTTATTCGGCTTGTTGGCGTCCGCCCCTTGCGACAGCAGGAACTTCACAATATGTTCGTGCCCATTCTTACTTGCCTCGAACAGGGCGGTGGCGTTGTCATTGGCCTGAGTGTTAATGTCGGCTCCTGTTAAAGGAACAGTCCACCCATCAGTATACAGTAGCACTATGCTGCTGAGGAGGCGTGGCCACACAGCTCCAGAAACATTGGCGGCGTGGGGGTTCCCCCAATTCATACCAGGCCCTTCGGGGTCTGATATGGATGTTAAGGGAAACCTTAACGCCAAAATAAAAAAAATGGTGTGGCCCCCCCCCCCCCAAATCTATACCAGACCCCTATCCCAGCATATAGCCCAGCAGTTCATGAAGAAGGGGGGAGGGGCCAAGCGAGTGCCCCTTCATTTCGAACCATGCCAGGCTACATGCACTCAACATGGGGGGCGGGTTGGGGAAACGGAGACTCTGCCCCTCCAAAGCACCTTGTCCACATGTTGATGGGGACAAGGGCCTCTTCCCCACAACCCTGGCCTGGTGGTTGTGAAGGTCTGTGGGTGGGAGGGGGATTATCGGAATCTGAAAGCCCCCTCTAACAAGGGGATCCCCAGATCCCTCCCCCCAACTAATTCACCAAAAAGTGTTGAAAAAGTAAATAAAAAGGCAGACAAAGATAAGGGTCTGGTATGGATTTTGGGGGAAACCCCACACAGTTTTTTTTTACATTTTTGGTGTGGGGGTTCCCCTCAAAATCCATACCAGACCCAAAGGGCTTGGTATGGATTGGGGGGACCCCATGCCGAAATAAATAAAAAATAGTGCCCCCCCCCTGAACCATACCAGGCCACATGTCCCAACATGGGGAGGTTGCTTTGGGGTAGGGGGCCCTGGCCTGGTGGTTGTGGGGGTCTGCAGGCAGGGTGCTTATTGGAATCTCAAAGCCCCCTTTAATAAGTGGAACCCCAGATCCCACCCCGCCCCTTTACACATTCACTAAAAAGTGTTGAAAAGGACTCAGATAAGGGCCTGGTTAGGTATGGATTTTGGGGTGGACCCCACACCCCTTTACCAGACCATAAGGTATAGATTAGGTGGGGGTGGGGACCCCACATGTGATTTGTTAATAACGGCAAAGCTTTTCTTTTCATTCAGCTGCCAGCAAGGAATCGCATCCTTAACAACCAATGAGCCTGTCGAGGGAACCCCGCTGACACAGCTGATGACTCATCGGTTGTTAAGGACGCGATGGCTGCCCTTCTCCTTAAAGAGTAGCTCCAGCCCCCCCCCCGAAAAAAATTAAAGTCAGCAGCTACATACAGTAAAACCTTGGAATGTGAGTAATGCGGTATACGAGATAATACATTTTTTAAAAATCCTGACTCGATTTGCGGGCGTTTGTCTCGTAAGACAAGCAGGATCCAAGCTTCTGGGGTGTGCAGCGCTGCATGTGGCCAGAGGTTCGGGGGCGCCGGTGACGCTCGGGGACACTCGGAAACACTACGTTCTCTGGCGCCCCCGCACCTCTGGCTACATGCGGTACTGCAGTGACACTGGAACAAAATAACTGAGTTCCCGTTGATTCCCAGGGGGAAACTCGCTTCGATATACAAGTGTTTTGGATTACAAGCATTCTTCTGGAACGGATTATGCTCGCAATCCCGGGGACCACTGTATACTGCAGCCGCTGACTTTTCATATTAAAAAACAAACAGAATCTTGCGAGCTACCGTGTGAAAATCCAAATGATAATTAGAGATGATTAAAGGACAGCTGCTAGCATTGATCGCGTCCCATAGGCTCGTGCCAAAAGGTTTTATACCAATAGTGGTGGTGAGATATTCTATTTTTATGTAACATTTTATATAGGAACAGAGTATCTCACCACCACTATTTAACTGCAGCCAGTAAAATGATGGTTTAGTACGGTTACCGTATGATTACATTGGTATACGCGACATTATATTGGTATAAGACGGTATTTCCGCACGTTTGTCTTAAAGTGGTAGATACCGCGTTATTAAAAAGGAGCCCGGTGTAATTCTTTCATCCAGAATGCATGGGCAGCAGCATTAGAATCACATAGAAGGGAGGTCCTCTCCTTGGCGATCCGGCCAACGGTAACCTACCGCATTTCAGGATGTACCGCAGCGCCTCCAGCTGCCCGCTCTGCGCCGCTACAAACAATGGGGTGATGCCGTAGCAGTTCTTAGCCTCGATCTTGGCGCCGGCTTTCACCAGGATGTCCATGATGTCCAGAGAGTTCCTGGCCACCGCCTCATGAAGCGCCGTCCAGCCCTGGTTACACCGGTGGTTGACGTCGGCCCTGAATGCCACCAGCGTCTGAACTGCGTCCGCGTTCTTCCGTTCGCAGGCTGTGCAGAGCAAAAACAGTGGACACATGAGCTAACGATCAGATTAATATGACCGTGGTGCAACCTGCTCTAGTCGTGACACCGAAAAGTAGACATGTGCAATTAGTTTCTTTACGGAATCAGTTTTTTATTTTTAAAAGAATTTTTAAAAATAGTAAATTTGAATATTTGAAAATGCGCAAATTCGAAAATTTGAAAATTTGTAAATTCTAAAATTCGTAAATTCGAATATTTGAAAATTTGTAAATCCATAAATTTTTATATTCGTAAATTCGTAAATTCGGAAATTAAAATGTTCAAATTTACGAATTTTCGGATTTCCATCATAACAAATGACCCAAAAATCAAACAAACAAAAAATAAAGAAACAAAAATGAAAGCAAATTTTTCTGAATATACGTAAATTTGAATATTTGAAAATTTGTAAATTCCAATATTCTAAAATTCATAAATTCGAATATTTGCAAACTTGTAAATTTGAATATTCAAAAATTCGTAAATTTTTATATTTGGAAATTCAGGATTTCGGAAATTAAAATTTTCGAATTTGTGAATTTTCGAATTTCCATCATAATGAATGACCCGAAAAAGAAAAATGAATGAAACAAAAATGAAAACAAACATTTTTTTCCATATATTCGTAAACTGGAATATTTGAAAATTCGTAAATTTGGTAATATTCTAAAACTCGTAAATCCAATATTTGAAAATTCGTAAATTTGAATATTTGAAAATTCATACATTTGAATATTTGAAAGTTTATAAATTTGAATATTCGAGAATTCATAAATTCATAAATTTGAATGTTCGGAATTTTGGAAGTAAACATTTTTGAATTTATGAATTTTTAGATTTCCATCATAACAAATGACCCAAAAAAAAAAATAGATTTTTTTTCAGCAGTGCACGTCTACCGCAAAGAAAATGTGTGTCCAGTTTATTAAATGGGAACTGCTACAAAATATTTTAACTACATAAAGGAGTTGGAAAGTCTCATGCTTTGCATTCTACGCATCAAGGTGAAAAACCTTTTTTGCCGCAGCTGCCCACCCCTACCCAGAGAGCCCCCCTTTATATTCTTACCTGAAAGTGATAAATCCATCGACGATAATGACGAGGAATTGAGCCCTTTTGTGGCTCTTTTTTTTTACAAGTTAAAATTAAGTATTGTTTTCTAGAAATTACTTATAACCCCCTCCCCTCCCCCCCCCCAAACATTATACTTTTTTTGTTTTTTGTTTTTTTAGCGGAGACCTTAGAAAATAAAATAGCAATTGCTGCAATTTTTTTATGTTGCAACGGTTTTGTGAACGCAATTTTTGGGGAAAAATACACCTTAATGATTAAAAAGAAGAAAAAATACATACTCCTTTTTTTTTGTAAAATCTGAAAAATTATTTTATGCCGAGTAAATAGAATACCTAACATGTCACACATGAAACCTCACATGTGTGGTGCGAATACCGTTTACGGTACGCGTGTGCGACTTACGAATGCATTTGCTTCTGTGTGTGAGCAGGGAGGGATGGGGGTACTTTCATTTTTTTTTTCCTTATTTATTTTATCATTTTTATTTTTTTTTACACTTTCCTTTTAATTTTTTTCTTATTTATTTTATTTATTATTTTTATTTTTATTTTACAATTTCCTTTAAATTTTTTTTTTCTTATTTATTTATTTATTTATTTTTTTACACTTTTATTCCTATTACAAGAAATGTAAACTTCCCTTGTAATAGAAATAAATGACGACAGGTCCTCTTCATGGAGAGATCCGGGGTCAAAAAGAATCCAAATCTCTTCTTTATCTTTAAAAAAAAAAAAAAAAAAACTTTATTTTCTGACCGGAAGTGATGTCATGACGTCGCTTGGGTCCTCCAAGGCCATAGAGGCGATCAAAGAGTATCTACTTCCTAAGTACAATTGACTGCCAATTTTACTTAAAATAAATGTGACAGCCCCCCCCCCCCCCCACATCAATAAAATCCCATATAAGTTTTAATACGTTAAAGCAGAACTCCAGTTAAAAAAAAATGAAATAAAATAAGCTTTGGCTGCAATATTCACCTTCAATTATTCCCCCCGCAGTACTTTCTTCTGTCACTAGAGGCCCTCAGTCTGACAGCGAGCCCAGCCGCGACAGTGAAAGGAGAAGCAGCACAATCATCTCTCCATCACTGCGCTCTCTCCTCCTATCAGCGTGCCTCTTGCCAGCGCATGAGCTGATTGGCTCCTTGTGCTGCTCCTTCTTTCCACACTCCAGCCCTGCTGCACAGGGACTGCAAGAGGGTGATACCAGGGCGCATTCTTTTTTATGTCTATATCTGCCCAAAGTTCGAAGGTCGTTTTCAGAAATGATCCCGCCATGAAGGTCCTTATTCGGGAACTTCCTGTTATAGGGTGACAACGCTCTGTCCGGTCACCCGGTTGCGCTCTTGCATTGTCACCCATGTGGACATTCCCAGCACATGTCACAGACGCGACCCATTGTTGTCACCATCAGATAATCTGCCCTGAAAAATGCCACCCAGCCTTCGCCGGGGGGTCTGTGGGCATGGAGTGGGGTGCATAGAGAAGCACAGAGAGCCAGTAATGGCATCAGGCATATTGATGAGGGGGAGGGGAGGACCAGGGAAAGGATCATGTGATCAGTTCTTAGAACCTTTTACCTTTATACAGAGGAGTCTCCCTCGACTTGTTCACAATGTCCGGCTCGGCTCCGTGCTCCAGCAAGTAATGCAAGCAATCCAAATTCCCCCGCACAGCAGCAAGATAGAGCGAGGTTTCCTCTTGCAGAGTGCGCTGGTCGATGCTCGTCGGGAACGCTGTGTGAAGGAAAATTTGTTCGGGATAAATACTTCTGTGTTCTCATAGAGCCTAACTCCAGGAGTGGGGGAGGGGATCAGTTTTTTTATAACTGTGCCCATTATTATTATTATTATTATTATTATTATTATTATTATTATTATTAATTGTTATGTATTTATTATGTATTTATTATTATTATTTTATTTATTTATAGTTCAATATTTTTAATTCAACTTGCAAAGAATAACATTTTATTGGGCTATTAATATTTATGTATTATTATTATTATTATCATTATCATTTTATTTATTATGTATTTATTATTATTATTATTATTATTTTATTTATTTCTAGTTTAATATTTTTTATTAAACTTGCAAAGAATAACATGGTGAGCAACAGTTCTGCTTATGTAGGTATTATTATTTAGTTATTTATTTTTGTCAGGGTTTCATTTATTTATTTGTTATTTTTTTGTTGGTTTATTATTATTATTATGATTATTATATTTTTATTATTATTATTTTATTTATTTTTAGTTCAATATTTTTTATTCGATTCACAAAGAATAACAGGTATTGTTTAGTTATTTATTTTTGTTAGGGTTTAATTTATTTATTTGTTAATTTTTTTTATTGGTTTATGATTATTTATTATTATCATTTCATTTATTTATTATGTATTTATTATTATTATTATTATTTTATTTATTTCTAGTTCAATATTTTTTATTCGACTTGCAAAGAATAACATGGTGAGCAACAGTTCTGCTCACACAGGTATTATTATTTAGTTATTTATTTTTGCTAGGGTTTAATTTATTTATTTGTAAAAAAAAAAATATTGGTTTATGATTATTTATTATTATTATTTATTTATTTTGAATTTATTATTATTAGTATTATTATTTTTCATTATTTATTATGTATTTATTATTATTATTTTATTTATTTTTAGTTCAATATTTTTTATTCGATTCACAAAGAATAACATGTTGAGCAACAGTTCTGCTCACACAGGTATTGTTTAGTTATTTATTTTTGTTAGGGTTTAATTTATTTATTTGTTAATTTTTTTTATTGGTTTATGATTATTTATTATTATCATTTCATTTATTTATTATGTATTTATTATTATTATTATTATTTTATTTATTTCTAGTTCAATATTTTTTATTCGACTTGCAAAGAATAACATGGTGAGCAACAGTTCTGCTCACACAGGTATTATTATTTAGTTATTTATTTTTGCTAGGGTTTAATTTATTTATTTGTAAAAAAAAAAATATTGGTTTATGATTATTTATTATTATTATTTATTTATTTTGAATTTATTATTATTAGTATTATTATTTTTCATTATTTATTATGTATTTATTATTATTATTTTATTTATTTTTAGTTCAATATTTTTTATTCGATTCACAAAGAATAACATGTTGAGCAACAGTTCTGCTCACACAGGTATTGTTTAGTTATTTATTTTTGTTAGGGTTTAATTTATTTATTTGTTATTTTTTTTATTGGTTTATGATTATTTATTATTATCATTTTATTTATTTATTATGTATTTATTATTATTATTATTATTATTTTATTTATTTCTAGTTCAATATTTTTTATTCGACTTGCAAAGAATAACATGGTGAGCAACAGTTCTGATCACACAGGTATTAATATTTCGTTATTTATTTTTGCTAGGGTTTAATTTATTTATTTGTAAAAAAAAAAAATTATTGGTTTATGATTATTTATTATTATTATTTTTTTTTTGAATTTATTATTATTAGTATTATTATTTTTCATTATTTATTATGTATTTATTATTATTATTTTATTTATTTTTAGTTCAATATTTTTTATTCAATTCATAAAGAATAACATGTTGAGCAACAGTTCTGCTCACACAGGTATTGTTTAGTTATTTATTTTTGTTAGGGTTTAATTTTTTTATTTGTTAATTTTTTTATTGGTTTATGGTTATTTATTATTATTATTTTCTTTATTTATTATGTATTTTTTATTATTATTATTATTATTATTATTTTATTTATTTCTAGTTCAATATTTTTTATTCTATTCGCAAAGAATAACATGGTGAGCAACAGTGCTGCTCACACAGGTATTGTTTAGTTATTTATTTTTGTTAGGGTTTAATTTATTTATTTGTTAATTTTTTTATTGGTTTATGATTATTTATTATTATCATTTTATTTATTTATTATGTATTTATTATTATTATTATTATTATTTTATTTATTTCTAGTTCAATATTTTTTATTCGACTCGCAAAGAATAACATGGTGAGCAACAGTGCTGCTCACACAGGTATTATTATTTAGTTATTTATTTTTGATAGGGTTTAATTTATTTATTTGTAAAAAAAAATGGATTGGTTTATGATTATTTATTATTATTATTTATTTATTATGAATTTATTATTATTAGTATTATTATTTTTCATTATTTATTATGTATTTATTATTATTATTTTATTTATTTCTAGTTTATATTTTTAATTCAACTTGCAAAGAATAACACGGTGAGCAACAGTTCTGCTCACACAGGTATTATTATTTAGTTATTTATTTTTGTTAGGGTTTAATTTATTTATTTGTTAAATTTTTTTTATTGGTTTATGATTATTTATTATCATTTTATTTATTTATTATGTATTTATTATTATTTTATTTATTTCTAGTTCAATATTTTTTTTTCGACTTGCAAAGAATAACATGGTGAGCAACAGTTCTGCTCACACAGGTATTATTATTTCGTTATTTATTTTTACAAATATTCAGAAAAATTCGTTAAACGGGTTTTCGTTAATTCGGATATTTTCTAATTAATGAATTTGTCGATATTTGTTAAAAACAAATTTGGAACGGAAGGAATTGCACGTGTCTAAGCACAGATGGGAAGGCTGGAAATATCTCTTAGACTCCTTTACACTGAAGATCGCCCCGCTAAAACGAGACATGTTTTACTGGCGCTGTGCGGGGGCGGGATCGGGGGCGGGATCGGGGGTGGGAGCGGGGGGGGGGCACTTTTAACTCCAAAGAAGGGGTTAACAAAGGGTTAAAAGCACCCAAAAAGCTCCGCTGCTGAAGCCCTTTGCAGGTGCCCCTTCATTTCAATGGCGGGGCGGTTTAGGAATTAGGAGCGATGTGTATACAAGCTCTCCCGCACCGCACCAAAGACAACGCTTGTAGAACTTTTTCTAACGTCCCACAAGCACCCCGCCCCGGTATGATGCCCGCGGGCTCTCACATTGGGGTGGCATGGGAGGGGTTTTCCAGGTGCTTTACAGGCGCTATAACTCCTGAAAAAGGCCTTCAGTGTGAAAAGGGTCTATTTGTCCCCGCTTTCCATGTGATCACCAGGACAGAAATAATTCACGTAGACAACACATGCGTGTTCGTTCTGTGTGTGAATGGGACTAAAAAAACGACTGTAAATGGGCCATACCCTGTTCTGTTTGAATATAAATGATTGATTTAAAACAGAAAATACCACATTTGGCCACTAGATGGAGGCAAAAAGCTCAGGAGTGTCCTATAATGCTTATCTCCATCTAGTGGCCACATGTGGTAATGTCCTCACAATGTTATCAATGGTTAATGAAGGATGTTGAGGGCTGTGAGCTGCTGCAGACCTTGGAGTAAGACCTTCAGACAGCCGAGGGACCCGTAATATGCCGCCTCGTGGATGGGCAGCCAACCGTCTTTGCTGGGCTCGTTCAGCCTCTTCCCCGATTTCATGGCAGCGGTCAGTCCCTCCTCGTCCCCCTTCCTGATCATCTCCTCGATGGGGTTCGGTTCTCTATGAGAGACAATGGAGGATCATCAGACAAAACTTATCCAGAGACCCCCAGAGTGTAATATATATATCCAGAGACCCCCAGAGTGTAATATATATAGAGACCCCCAGAGTGTAATATATATAGAGACCCCCATAGTGTAATATATATCCAGAGACCCCCAGAGTGTAATATATATCCATAGACCCCCTGAGTGTAATATATATCCAGAGACCCCCAGAGTGTAATATATATCCATAGACCCCCAGAGTGTAATATGTATCCATAGACCCCCAGAGTGTAATATATATATCCATAGACCCCCAGAGTGTAATATATATCCAGAGACCCCCAGAGTGTAATATATATCCATAGACCCCCAGAGTGTAATATATATATCCAGAGACCCCCAGAGTGTAATATATATATATATATATATATATATATATATATATATATATATATATATATATATATATATATATATATATCCAGAGACCCCCAGAGTGTAATATATATATATATATATATATATATATATATATATATCCAGAGACCCCCAGAGTGTAATATATATATCCATAGACCCCCAGAGTGTAATATATATATATCCAGAGACCCCCAGAGTGTAATATATATATCCATAGACCCCCCAGAGTGTAATATGTATCCATAGACCCCCAGAGTGTAATATATATATCCATAGACCCCCAGAGTGTAATATATATCCATAGACCCCCTGAGTGTAATATATATCCAGAGACCCCCAGAGTGTAATATATATATATATATATATATATATATATATCCAGAGACCCCCAGAGTGTAATATATATATCCATAGACCCCCAGAGTGTAATATATATATATATCCAGAGACCCCCAGAGTGTAATATATATATCCATAGACCCCCCAGAGTGTAATATGTATCCATAGACCCCCTGAGTGTAATATATATATCCATAGACCCCCCTGAGTGTAATATATATCCATAGACCCCCTGAGTGTAATATATATATCCATAGACCCCCAGAGTGTAATATATATATCCATAGACCCCCAGAGTGTAATATATATCCATAGACCCCCTGAGTGTAATATATATCCATAGACCCCCAGAGTGTAATATATATATCCAGAGACCCCCAGAGTGTAATATATATCCATAGACCCCCAGAGTGTAATATATATCCATAGACCCCCAGAGTGTAATATGTATCCATAGACCCCCAGAGTGTAATATATATATCCATAGACCCCCAGAGTGTAATATATATCCATAGACCCCCTGAGTGTAATATGTATCCATAGACCCCCAGAGTGTAATATATATATCCAGAGACCCCCAGAGTGTAATATATATCCATAGACCCCCTGAGTGTAATATATATCCAGAGACCCCCAGAGTGTAATATATATCCATAGACCCCCAGAGTGTAATATATATATCCAGAGACCCCCAGAGTGTAATATATATATATATATATATATATATATATATATATATCCAGAGACCCCCAGAGTGTAATATATATATATATATATATATATATATATATATATCCATAGACCCCCAGAGTGTAATATATATATCCATAGACCCCCAGAGTGTAATATATATCCATAGACCCCCTGAGTGTAATATATATCCAGAGACCCCCAGAGTGTAATATATATCCATAGACCCCCTGAGTGTAATATATATCCAGAGACCCCCAGAGTGTAATATATATCCATAGACCCCCAGAGTGTAATATGTATCCATAGACCCCCAGAGTGTAATATATATATCCATAGACCCCCAGGGTGTAATATATATCCATAGACCCCCTGAGTGTAATATGAATCCATAGACCCCCAGAGTGTAATATATATATCCAGAGACCCCCAGAGTGTAATATATATCCATAGACCCCCCTGAGTGTAATATATATCCAGAGACCCCCAGAGTGTAATATATATCCATAGACCCCCAGAGTGTAATATATATATCCAGAGACCCCCAGAGTGTAATATATATCCAGAGACCCCCAGAGTGTAATATATATATATATATATATATATATATATATATATCCAGAGACCCCCAGAGTGTAATATATCCATAGACCCCCTGAGTGTAATATATATATCCATAGACCCCCCTGAGTGTAATATATATCCAGAGACCCCCAGAGTGTAATATATATCCATAGACCCCCAGAGTGTAATATATATATCCAGAGACCCCCAGAGTGTAATATATATATATATATATATATATATATATATATCCAGAGACCCCCAGAGTGTAATATATATATCCATAGACCCCCAGAGTGTAATATATATATATCCAGAGACCCCCAGAGTGTAATATATATATCCATAGACCCCCCAGAGTGTAATATGTATCCATAGACCCCCTGAGTGTAATATATATATCCATAGACCCCCCTGAGTGTAATATATATCCAGAGACCCCCAGAGTGTAATATATATATTCAGAGACCCCCAGAGTGTAATATATCCATAGACCCCCTGAGTGTAATATATATATCCATAGACCCCCTGAGTGTAATATATATATCCATAGACCCCCCAGAGTGTAATATGTATCCATAGACCCCCAGAGTGTAATATATATATCCATAGACCCCCAGAGTGTAATATATATCCATAGACCCCCTGAGTGTAATATATATCCAGAGACCCCCAGAGTGTAATATATATCCATAGACCCCCTGAGTGTAATATATATCCAGAGACCCCCAGAGTGTAATATATATCCATAGACCCCCTGAGTGTAATATATATCCATAGACCCCCTGAGTGTAATATATATCCAGAGACCCCCAGAGTGTAATATATATCCATAGACCCCCAGAGTGTAATATATATCCATAGACCCCCTGAGTGTAATATATATCCAGAGACCCCCAGAGTGTAATATATATCCATAGACCCCCTGAGTGTAATATATATCCAGAGACCCCCAGAGTGTAATATATATCCATAGACCCCCTGAGTGTAATATATATCCAGAGACCCCCAGAGTGTAATATATATCCATAGACCCCCTGAGTGTAATATATATCCATAGACCCCCTGAGTGTAATATATATCCAGAGACCCCCAGAGTGTAATATATATCCATAGACCCCCTGAGTGTAATATATATCCATAGACCCCCAGAGTGTAATATGTATCCATAGACCCCCAGATTGTAATATATATATCCATAGACCCCCAGAGTGTAATATATATCCATAGACCCCCTGAGTGTAATATGTATCCATAGACCCCCAGAGTGTAATATATATATCCATAGACCCCCCAGAGTGTAATATATCCATAGACCCCCTGAGTGTAATATATATATCCATAGACCCCCCTGAGTGTAATATATATCCAGAGACCCCCAGAGTGTAATATATATCCATAGACCCCCAGAGTGTAATATATATATCCAGAGACCCCCAGAGTGTAATATATATATATATATATATATATATATATATATATATCCAGAGACCCCCAGAGTGTAATATATATATATATATATATATATATATATATATATATATATATATATCCAGAGACCCCCAGAGTGTAATATATATATCCATAGACCCCCCAGAGTGTAATATATATCCATAGACCCCCAGAGTGTAATATATATATATCCAGAGACCCCCAGAGTGTAATATATATATCCATAGACCCCCCAGAGTGTAATATGTATCCATAGACCCCCAGAGTGTAATATATATATCCATAGACCCCCAGAGTGTAATATATCCATAGACCCCCTGAGTGTAATATATATATCCATAGACCCCCTGAGTGTAATATATATATCCATAGACCCCCAGAGTGTAATATATCCATAGACCCCCTGAGTGTAATATATATATCCATAGACCCCCCTGAGTGTAATATATATATCCAGAGACCCCCAGAGTGTAATATATATCCATAGACCCCCAGAGTGTAATATATATATCCAGAGACCCCCAGAGTGTAATATATATCCATAGACCCCCAGAGTGTAATATATATCCATAGACCCCCAGAGTGTAATATATAT
Source organism: Lithobates pipiens (assembly GCF_037356315.1). Taxonomy (NCBI): domain Eukaryota; kingdom Metazoa; phylum Chordata; class Amphibia; order Anura; family Ranidae; genus Lithobates; species Lithobates pipiens. Next base: position 3,852,816 of record NW_027507825.1, read on the forward strand.
ATCCAGAGACCCCCAGAGTGTAATATATATCCATTGGCCCCCTGAGTGTAATATGTATCCAGAGACCCCCAGAGTGTAATATATATCCATAGACCCCCTGAGTGTAATATATACATATATATATATATATATCTATATATATATATATATATATATATATATATAGATATATATATATATATATATATATATATATAGATATATAGATATATATATATATTTTTTTTTTAATTACACTTAGGGGTATTGTAATTTAAAAAAATTAAATTGATTAAATAACACATCAAATATTTGTTAATTATTAACAATAATTATAAATTAAATACCAGTATTATTATTATTATTGTTTTGTTTATTTTATAATTATTATTACCAATAATAATAATAATAATAATAATAATAAATAAAATACTAGAAATATTTACTATTATTGTTGTTGTTGTTATTATTATTATTATTGCTATAATAATAATAATAATAATAATAATAATAATAATAATAATAATAGCAATAATAACAATAATAGTAAATATTTTATTATTATTATTTTTATATAGTTACATAGTTAGTCAGGTTGAAAAAAAAAGACACAAGTCCATCTAGTTCAACCCAAAAAACAAAAAAAAAAACAAAAAAAAAACTTACAATCCCATATACATAACACGTTCCTATACCCACAGTTGATCCAGAGGAAGCCAAAAAACCCAGCAAAGCACAATCCAATTTGCTACAGCAGGGGAAAAAAATCCTTCATGATCCTCCAAAATTATTGTTGAATAAATAAAAAAATATATATAATTGTTAATTATTAACAATATTAAATAACATCATAACAACAACAACAATAATAATAATAATAATCAAAAAATAAATAATAGCAATATTTATTATTATTGTTGTTAAATAAAAAATATATATATATATAATTGTTAATTATTAACAATGTTAAATAATATAATAATAATAATGATAATAATAATAACAATAAATATTATTTTATAAATAATAAAATAATATAAAAATATAAATAAAAAATAATAATAAATATTATTTGTTTTTATTAGTATTAATAACAAATTAAATAGCAAATTAGAATAAATAAGTAGAAAAAACACAATTTGCAATCAAAAATTGGGAAAGGGTTTAGTTAAAGGTAGAGCAAGCAAAATGAACCTGAACCGGATGGTGAATTTATCGGACAAATGAAAGTGAATATTTTGGCAAATTCCCAGCAATCCGCCTCTTATACGGGGAGTTCGGATACAATTCTATATGAGAGCTCCATACTATTAAAGCGGAACTAAACCCTCCTCCTCCTCTTTATAGCCAAGGAAGCCGCCATCTTGGCCTCTGTTGGATCTGCAGTTGGCGTGGTGCTGCACATGTGATCAGTTATGACACCGGCCATTTAATGACAGTTCGGATGAGAGCACAAGCAACTGTGACTGTCATCCATTCCCTTGCTTGTCGCTGTTTAGGGAAACAATGAGATCGATGGGTTTAGTTCCATGTCTGACCTCTAGACAGGCTGGTCCGGGGGCTCCGGCGCGTCTTCATTCGCTGACCCTGCCCCCCTGACTCTCTGGATTGGCATGCTTGGTACTGAACCCAGAGGCAGCCAGGAAACCGGCATTTTCAGAAACAGAAAAGCAATGCCCCCCCCCCCCCCCATGCAGGTTTCCTTTAAATAAGTTAAAATCCTTTTACTTTTATGCTTGAGAGGAATAATGAGTCAGGCGGGGGATGGGCGGGAAGCCAAATTTACTCTTCGGAGGTGCCGGGAGAGATGACGCCCCCGACAAATTGCTCAATTCCTGACAAGTTGAACTTTTCTTTTTTTTTTTGTCTTTTTTTTTGCCATGTAAACATTTTCTCCGCGAATCCCTCGGAAAGGCCGTGCCGCCTTTCTGGGAGAAGTCGCGGCGTTTCCTGGTAACTTAATGCGCGGCAATTAGGCGGCCGATCGCTGTAATCCACGCGGAGTATACACACATTACATAAACACGTCCGGGAGAAACGATTATTTCATTGCCGGAGATAATTGCCGCCTGTGTGGCGGAGAGCGACGAGCGCGCGGCGGAGCCAAGACAAACATGGCCGCTGAGTCCTCGCAGATGCTGCAGTCCGCCAGATTGCCCATCAGTGACCGAGCGAATAATCCGAATACAAAACGTACAGCGATTGTGCGAAGAAATACGTATATTGTGCTAGAAAATTACTCAGAACCCCCCCAACATTATATATATATACACACAGTATCTGACAAAAGTAAGTACACCCCCCAGTGACATTTGTGTAATTCTTTTCTTCTCATGTGACAACACTGATGAAATGACACTTGTCTACAATGTAAAGTAGTGAGTGTACAGCTTGTATAACAGTGTACATTTCCTGTCCCCTCAAAATAACTCAACACACAGCCATTAATGTCTAAACTGCTGGCAACAAAAGTCAGTACACCCCTAAGGGAAAATGTCCAAATTGGGCCCCAAAGTGTCAATATTTTGTGTGGCCGGCATTATTTTCCAGCACTGCCTTCACCCTCTTGGGCATGGAGGTCAGCAGAGCTTCATAGGTCATCACTGGAGTCCTCTTCCCCTCCTCCATGATGACATCACGGAGCTGGTGGATGTCGGAGACCTTACGCTCCTCCACCTTCCCTCTGAGGATGCCCCACAGATGCTCAATAAGGTTTAGGTCTGGAGACATGCTTGGCCAGTCCATCACCTTTATCCCCCAGCATACATTGAATAATTTTATAATGATACATTTTATTTGTTTTGAATTGCATAATTTCCTAATTCTCCTGCAGTTGCTGCATCTTTTTTTTTTTTTGGGGGGGGGGGGATTGCCAGGGCATTTTTGTTACCCCCACACTGAAAAAAAATGTCATTGCAATTTCCACATTGAAAGTTCTTGTATATCTTCAATTTGCAAGTTAAGGCAAAAAAACTGAATGTTAGTAGGCTAGTTCCTGTTCTCCTGTTCTGGTCAAATGTTTTGCATTGATTTAAAATGGAAAATATCGCATTTGGCCACTAGACGGCGGTAAAGATCATAAAAATGCCCTATAATATCTATCTCCACTAGATGGCGGTAAAGATCATAAGAATGCCCTATAATGTCTATCTCCACTAGATGGTGGTAAAGATCATAAGAATGCCCTATAATGTCTATCTCCACTAGATGGCGGTAAAGAGATCATAAATGTGCCCTATACAGCAAAACTTGGGATTGCGAGTAACGCGGTTTACAAACGTTTCGCAATTCAGGCTTTTTTTTTATTTTTTCGAAATCCTTGACTCGATTTGTGAGCGTTGTCTCTCAAGACAAGCGGGATTCAAGCCTCTGGGGTGTGCAGTACTGCATGTCGCCATAGGTGCCGGGGGCAGCAGTGATGCAAGTGTTTCTGAGTGTCTCCGGTGCCCCCCTCCTGGCCACATGCAGTACTGCATACACCAGCAGTGACAATGGAACAAATTATTTGAGTTTCCATTGATTCCTATGAGGAAAATCGCTTTGATATACGAGTGCTTTGGATTACAAGCATTCTTCTCGAACGAATTATGCTCTCAATTCAAGGTATTACTGTATTAATATCAAAATCCACTAGATGGCATTAAAGGCCATAAGAATGTCCTATAATATCTAGCTCCACTAGATGGCGGGGTAAAGATCATAGGAATGTCCTATAATATCTAGCTCCACTAGATGGCGGTAAAGATCATAGGAATGTCCTATAATAATTAGCTCCATCTAGTGGCCATATGCGGTATTGGCGCTATAATTTTATAAATGATTACTTCATAACGTCAATGATAGATGATTTCAGGGCTCAGACAGCCCAGGGATCCATAATATGCCGCCTCATACATGGGCAGGCAGCCATCCTTGCTGGGCTCTAGTGGCCATGTTGGGAGGGGCGGGCGGGGGGGTGCTGTACATACAGTGGTGTGAAAAAGTGTTTGCCCCCTTCCTCATTTCCTGTTCCTTTGCATGTTTGTCACACTTAAGTGTTTCGGAACATCAAACAAATTTAAACAATAGTCAAGGACAACACAAGTAAACACAAAATGCAATTTGTAAATGAAGGTGTTTATTATTAAAGGTGAAAAAAAATCCAAACCATCATGGCCCTGTGTGAAAAAGTGATTGCCCCCCTTGTTAAAACATACTATAACTGTGGTTGTCCACACCTGAGTTCAATTTCTCTAGCCACACCCAGGCCTGATTATTGCCACACCTGTTCACAATCAAGGCATCACTTAAATAGGAGCTGCTTGACACAGTAAGGTCCACCAGAAGATCCTTAAAAGCTACACATCATGCCGAGACCCAAAGAAATTCAGGAACAATTGAGAAAGAAAGTAATTGAGATCTATCAGTCTGGAAAGGGTTATAAAGCCATTTCCAAAGCTTTGGGAATCCAGCGAACCACAGTGAGAGCCATTATCCACAAATGGCGAAGACATGGAACAGTGGTGAACCTTCCCAGGAGTGGTCGGCCGCCCAAAATTACCCCAAGAGCGCAGCGACGACTCATCCAAGAGGTCACAAAAGACCCCACAACAACGTCCAAGGAACTGCAGGCCTCACTTGCCTCAGTTAAGGTCAGCGTTCATGCCTCCACCATCAGGAAAAGACTGGGCAAAAATGGCCTGCATGGCAGAGTTCCAAGGAGAAAACCACTGCTGAGCAAAAAGAACATCAAAGCTCGTCTCAATTTCTCCACAACACATCTTGATGATCCCCAAGACTTTTGGGACAACATTCTGTGGACCGATGAGACAAAAGTGGAACTCTTTGGAAGGTGTGTGTCCAAGTATATCTGGCGTAGAAGGAACACTGCATTTCATAAAAAGAACATTATACCAACAGTAAAATATGGTGGTGGTAGTGTGATGGTCTGGGGCTGTTTTGCTGCTTCAGGACCTGGAAGACTTGCCGTGATAAAAGGAACTATGAATTCTGCTGTCTACCAAGAGATCCTGAAGGAGAATGTCCGACCATCTGTTCGTGTACTCAAGCTGAAACGAACTTGGGTTCTGCAGCAGGACAATGATCCTAAACACACCAGCAAGTCCACCACCGAATGGCTGAAGAAAAACAAAATGAAGACTTTGGAGTGGCCTAGCCAAAGTCCTGACCTGAATCCTATTGAGATGTTGTGGTATGACCTTAAAAAGGCCGTTCATGCTCGAAAACCCTCTAATGTAACTGAATTAGGACAATTCTGCAAAGATGAGTGGGCCAAAATTCCTCCAGGACGCTGTAAAAGCCTCATTGCACGTTATCGCAAACGCTTGGTTGCAGTTGTTGCTGCTAAGGGTGGCCCAACCAGTTATTAGGTTTAGGGGGCAATCACTTTTTCACACAGGGCCATGATGGTTTGGATTTTTTTTCACCTTTAATAATAAACATCTTCATTTACAAATTGCATTTTGTGTTTACTTGTGTTGTCCTTGACTATTGTTTTAATTGGTTTGATGTTCCGAAACACTTAAGTGTGACAAACATGCAAAGGAACAGGAAATGAGGAAGGGGGCAAACACTTTTTCACACCACTGTATCTTCCTGAAAACATCCCAGCACCCACCTCAGTCCTGATGCAAGCAGTGGGCGGGCTCTTGGGAGGAGTTATGCAAATATCCCAAGGCCGTGATGGCCGGAGATCCGCCCCGGAGGAGTGGGAGGTATTTGCATAGGTAACGCCCACATGTGATGCTGGGCGTCCATAAACAAAGAGACTGAAATCCAATGAGTGAAAGGGGGCGGAGCCAGGCACAGTCAGGCTGGGGAGGAAAGGACTAGATGATGCTGGACGTTCTCCAGCCAGGAAATGAGGGCGGGGCTCTATCTGACTTGCTGCAGCTTCTAATGCACATTATGAGAAGCTCACAGTGTGCGATGAAATCAGAGGAAGACCTCTCAGTCCAGGATAGGAGCTGGTGTCATGTCAAATAGCATCCCTAGTCGGATGGTGTCCGCTGTGTCCGCATGCGCAGTACACAGGACAAGCAGATTCCGAAAATATCTGAAGATGAATGGCGCCTGCGCACTGAGTCCAGGTTCTAGCCCCACCATCCAAGTGGACACAGAGTTAGAATAAAAAGAGCCAAGCGCAGCGAGGCCGAGCCCGAAGCGTGGGGAGCGTATGGAGGCCGTGCCCGAAGCATGGGGAGCGTATGGAGGCCGTGCCCGAAGCATGGGGAGCGTATGGAGGCTGTGCCCGAAGCATGGGGAGCGTATGGAGGCCGTGCCCGAAGCATGGGGAGCGTATGGAGGCCTTGCCCGAAGCATGGGGAGCGTATGGAGGCCGTGCCCGAAGCGTGGGGAGTGTATGGAGGCCGTGCCCGAAGCATGGGGAGCGTATGGAGGCCTTGCCCGAAGCATGGGGAGCGTATGGAGGCCGTGCCCGAAGCGTGGGGAGCGTATGGAGGCCGTGCCCGAAGCATGGGGAGCGTATGGAGGCCGTGCCCGAAGCGTGGGGAGCGTATGGAGGCCTTGCCCGAAGCATGGGGAGCGTATGGAGGCCGTGCCCGAAGCGTGGGGAGCGTATGGAGGCCGTGCCCGAAGCATGGGGAGCGTATGGAGGCCGTGCCCGAAGCATGGGGAGCGTATTGGTGGCAGTGGGGTGTCGGTGTCAGTGGGGTGTTGGTGGCAGTGGGGTGTCGATGTCAGTGGGGTGTCGATGTCAGTGGGGTGTCGGTGTCAGTGGGGTGTCGATGTCAGTGGGGTGTCGATGTCAGTGGGGTGTCGGTGTCAGTGGGGTGTCGATGTCAGTGGGGTGTCGGTGTCAGTGGGGTGTCGGTGTCAGTGGGGTGTCGGTGTCAGTGGGGTGTCGGTGTCAGTGGGGTGTCCTGTCAGTGGGGTGTCGGTGTCAGTGGGGTGTCCTGTCAGTGGGGTGTCGGTGTCAGTGGGGTGTCCTGTCAGTGGGGTGTCGGTGGCAATAGGGTGTCGGTGACAGTGGGATGTTTGTTGGCAGTGGGGTGGCAGTGACAGTGGGGTGATTATATCACACACGTCTCGGTGTCTTTGTGAATTGCACAGTTGCTGTGACAGCTGAAATCCCCTCCATTCTTCCCTGTCCCAGGATTTCCGTCCACACTCGGGATCGGGGCATAGGACAGCTGGACACCGGTGTGGACTGCCAGCCTGACCTCGGAGGTTCAGCTGGTGTGAACAGGCCTGGCCAGCCCATGGGGCAGCTGTTCCCCCCAATATGGCTCTCAGCATTCATCCCCTTCCCATCCTCCCTTCCCCCACCCCTATGGAATCACCCGGATAATGTCAGACATGCTCCTTGTCCTGTGCTGGTTTTGTCTCAGCGGTTGCACCTTATTGAGGATCATCTCATCACGTTCCCCATCAGAGGCTCCTCTGTACCTACCTGAGAATGTGACGCCTTCCCACCGGCTGGCTTCTCCACACATCATCCGAGCCGGTGACACCGACAACCCCCCCCCCCCCCCGACAGGGTCATCCTTCTGAATAGAGACCCCCTAATGCCCCCTGCCAACTTGATGAATGACACAAATCATCCAGGAGAATCAATATGTTCTCACCTAGATGCCAACCGTCCCGGATCTGCTGGGACAGTCCCTCATCTTAGACCTCAGTCCCGGCGATGCTGTTTCCAGGCCATGTCCTGGATTTTCTGGGACAGTCCCTCATCTAGTGGGACTCTAGACCCTAGTCCCAGGTCTAATGCTGTGCCCCCGGTATATACAGTATATAGGAGGGATCACATCCAGTATATAGGAGGGATCACACCCAGTATATACAATATATAGGAGGGATCACACCCAGTATATACTGTACAGTATATAGTAGGGATTACATCCAGTATATAGGAGGGATCACACCCAGTATATACAGTATATAGGAGGGATCACATCCAGCATATACAGTATATAGGAGGGATCACATCCAGTATATAGAAGGGATCACATCCAGTATATAAGAGGGATCACACCCAGTATATACAATATATAGGAGGGATCACACCCAGTATATACAGTATATAGTAGGGATTACATCCAGTATATAGGAGGGATCACACCCAGTATATACAGTGTATATAGGAGGGATCACATCCAGTATATACAGTCTATAGGAGGGATCACATCCAGTATATACAGTGTATATAGGAGGGATCACATCCAGTATATACTGTATATAGGAGGGATCACACCCAGTATATACAGTATATAGGAGGGATCACACCCAGTATATAGGAGGGATCACATTCAGTATATGCAGTATATAGGAGGGATCACATCCCGTATATACAGTATATAGGAGGGATCACACCCAGTATATACAGTATATAGGAGGGATCACACCCAGTATATAGGAGGGATCACATCCAGTATATACAGTATATAGGAGGGATCACATCCAGTATATACAGTATATAGGAGGGATCACACCCAGTATATACAGTATATAGGAGGGATCACATCCAGTATATAGGAGGGATCACACCCAGTATATACAGTATATAGGAGGGATCACACCCAGTATATACAGTATATAGGAGGGATCACATCCAGTATATACAGTATATAGGAGGGATCACATCCAGTATATACAGTATATAGGAGGGATCAAACCCAGTATATACAGTATATAGGAGGGATCACATCCAGTATATACAGTATATAGGAGGGATCACACCCAGTATATACAGTATATAGGAGGGATCACATCCAGTATATACAGTATATAGGAGGGATCACACCCAGTATATAGGAGGGATCACATTCAGTATATACAGTATATAGGAGGGATCACATCCAGTATATACAGTATATAGGAGGGATCACACACCGTATATACAGTATATAGGAGGGATCACACCCAGTATATACAGTATATAGGAGGGATCACATCCAGTATATACAATATATAGGAGGGATCACACCCAGTATATACAGTATATAGGAGGGATCACATCCAGGATATAGGAGGGATCAGTGTATACAGTATATAGGAGGGATCATACCCAGTATATACAGTATATAGGAGGGATCACACCCAGTATATAGGAGGGATCACATTCAGTATATACAGTATATAGGAGGGATCACATCCAGTATATACAGTATATAGGAGGGATCACACCCAGTATATACAGTATATAGGAGGGATCACACCCAGTATATAGGAGGGATCACATTCAGTATATACAGTATATAGGAGGGATCACATCCAGTATATACAGTATATAGGAGGGATCACATTCAGTATATACAGTCTATAGGAGGGATCACACCCAGTATATACAGTATATAGGAGGGATCACACCCAGTATATAGGAGGGATCACATTCAGTATATACAGTATATAGGAGGGATCACACCCAGTATATACAGTATATAGGAGGGATCAAACCCAGTATATACAGTATATAGGAGGGATCACATCCAGTATATAGGAGGGATCACACCCAGTATATACAGTATATAGGAGGGATCACATCCAGTATATACAGTATATAGGAGGGATCACATCCAGTATATACAGTATATAGGAGGGATCACACCCAGTATATACAGTATATAGGAGGGATCACATCCAGTATATACAGTATATAGGAGGGATCACACCCAGTATATACAGTATATAGGAGGGATCACATCCAGTATATACAGTATATAGGAGGGATCACATTCAGTATATACAGTATATAGGAGGGATCACATCCAGTATATTCAGTATATAGGAGGGATCACACCCAGTATATACAGTATATAGGAGGGATCAAACCCAGTATATACAGTATATAGGAGGGATCACACCCAGTATATACAGTATATAGGAGGGATCACATCCAGTATATACAGTATATAGGAGGGATCACATCCAGTATATACAGTATATAGGAGGGATCACACCCAGTATATACAGTATATAGGAGGGATCACATCCAGTATATACAGTATATAGGAGGGATCACACCCAGTATATACAGTATATAGGAGGGATCACACCCAGTATATACAGTATATAGGAGGGCTCACATTCAGTATATACAGTATATAGGAGGGATCACATCCAGTATATTCAGTATATAGGAGGGATCACACCCAGTATATACAGTATATAGGAGGGATCAAACCCAGTATATACAGTATATAGGAGGGATCACACCCAGTATATACAGTATATAGGAGGGATCACACCCAGTATATACAGTATATAGGAGGGATCACATCCAGTATATTCAGTATATAGGAGGGATCACACCCAGTATATACAGTATATAGGAGGGATCAAACCCAGTATATACAGTATATAGGAGGGATCACACCCAGTATATACAGTATATAGGAGGGATCACACCCAGTATATACAGTATATAGGAGGGATCACATCCAGTATATAGGAGGGATCACATTCAGTATATACAGTATATAGGAGGGATCACATCCAGTATATACAGTATATAGGAGGGATCACACCCAGTATATACAGTATATAGGAGGGATCAAACCCAGTATATACAGTATATAGGAGGGATCACATCCAGTATATACAGTATATAGGAGGGATCACACCCAGTATATAGGAGGGATCACATCCAGTATATACAGTGTATATAGGAGGGATCACATCCAGTATATACAGTATATAGGAGGGATCACACCCAGTATATACAGTATATAGGAGGGCTCACATCCAGTATATACAGTATATAGGAGGGATCACACCCAGTATATAGGAGGGATCACATTCAGTATATACAGTATATAGGAGGGATCACATCCAGTATATACAGTATATAGGAGGGATCACACCCAGTATATACAGTATATAGGAGGGATCACACCCAGTATATACAGTATATAGGAGGGATCACATCCAGTATATACAATATATAGGAGGGATCACACCCAGTATATACAGTATATAGGAGGGATCACACCCAGTATGTACAGTATATAGGAGGGATCACATCCAGGATATAGGAGGGATCAGTGTATACAGTATATAGGAGGGATCATACCTAGTATATAGGAGAGTTCATTATATACAGTATATAGGAGGGATCAGTATATACAGTATATAAGAGGGATCAGTGTATACAGTATATAGGAGGGATCATACCCAGTATATAGGAGAGTTCCTTATATACAGTATATAGGAGGGATCAGTGTATACAATATATAGGAGAAATTGTTATATACAGTATATAGGAGTGATCAGTATATAGATAGATATAACAGATGGAGTTTCCATTTCCTTCTCTTGGTTGTCTTTGCCAAATCTCTGTTTAATCTTCTCCTGGGAAAGGATTCTGATTGGACGAGAGCTCTCATTAATGAGGATTTAGCGGACATATATGAGCATCACACAGGAAGCCGCTTCCCTTTAATCAGACATATAGATTCCGAGAGACACGACCTCCGACCTCCCCCACTGTGCATACATAGTGAGATTCACCCCGGATAACAATCTGCCTGGTGTGACCAATCACGTGTGCGGCCCCGGGGGGCATCTTCCAGGGTCTGTGCAGCCAAAACCTATTTTTTTTGGAGTACAGAAGGTGTCACTGGAAAGAAAATATATGGCCAGTGATGTCACTAAAAAGAAAAAATGAACTGATGGTGTCACTGGAATGATAAACTGTCCCTGAGTCAGCGATGATTGTTTGTTGCTTTTCTATCTGTCTGGAGATGGGCTTCATGTGTGGTCACCCGGATGTCACATGACATGGAGAGGCGGGGACATGTCTCCATTATTCATCTTCCAATTAGAGAATAAAAAACAATTCATCCTCCTCGTTCCATCAGCCCTGAGATCCCATTATAGGAAACTCTGACTGAGTTGATTTGCCGGAGAGAATAATCTGTTATATTCAGAACACGCATGGAACAGCTGCCATCACGCCCCTGCGGGATCCGTCATTAGAACACACACCTACAGGATCCATCATTAAAACACGCCCCTGCTGGATCCATCATTAGAACACACCCCTGCGGGATCCGTCATTAGAACACACCCCTGCGGGATCCATCATTAGAACACGCCCCTGTGGGATCCATCGTTAAAACACGCCCCTGCGGATCCGTCATTATAACACAGCCCTGCAGGATTCATAATTTGAACACACTCCCACAGGATCCATCATTAGAACACGTCCCTGCGGGATCCGTCATTAGAACACGCCCCTGCGGGATCCGTCATTAGAACACGCCCCTGAGGGATCCGTCATTAGAACACGCCCTTGCGGGATCCGTCATTAAAACACGCCCTTGCGGGATCTGTCATTAGAGCATGCCCCTGCAGGATCCTACAGGGGTCTGATTGTTCCTTTCTAATGATTCCGATCTCCAGAATGACAGGACAGCACTGGATTTCTGGCAGGATCAGTGGGGATTTCTTTTTGCATGAATTGTGATCTGTCTATGGCCAGCTTTAGGCTTCATACACACGGTGTACCGCATGTAGAAAAAGCGCACACGGACTGCATACAGCTAAGCATTCAGCACAGTACCTGCTTTGCGCATCACACTGAGGACACTATTGGTAAAGTATTGTAGTGCTGTTGCCCGCATTCTCCACCATTTCTCTGCCTGCTCTGAAGAGTGAGGTAGGTGCGCAATGCTATGGGCGGTAATGTTTGTTGCGTTGCAATTGCCCGCTTATTTCCTTTTCATACAAACATAACATAACTTTTGTTTCCTTTTGCACACATCAAAAAACGCACTTGATAAATTTTTGGCCAGCGCTCACGTGTTTTCAGATCTCTGGCTTCATGCATACTGCGGCAAGGGGGGGCACAGCCTGCATGGAGCATAAACTGGCCTTACGGAGCCACTGGTGCGCGGTATAGCCTCCCATTGCAATGAACTCTTGTATAGACATTCATTGCAATGAGAGACCTGTGGCTCCCTTACACGGGCTACGTGCGCTCCATTCATGTTGTATGCCTGACGCCATAAATGTAAAAACTTATGATTTTTTTGGTGAGTTGGCCAAAATTGGGCCGGTGAATTTTTTTGGTGGGCCCAACAGGCAACGAACGGGAAAATCGCAACACAACGCGTATTAATGTGTAGAGCATCGAGCATCTAACTTATCAGAGCAGGCAGAGAAATGGTGGAGAATGCGGGCAACAGCACTACAAGACTTTACCAATCACATTCTTAGTGCGACACACAGAACAGGTAATGCACTGAATGTTTAGATGTATGCAGTCCGTGCGCGCTCTGCATTCTGCACAAGGGGCCCCCAGGCTATCCATAGACATGGCGATCAGAGGACCCCCCCCCCCCCCAATCACTAGAATGGAGGGGCGTGGCCTACACCTGTATCACTGCTATGGAGCAGACACCTTAAAGTGTATCTAAAGACAAAAGTGTTTTGTTTTTTTGTTTTGTTTTTTAGCTTTGGATAGAGTACTATTGGGGAGATTTCCCTCCACTTCCTGTCCCAGAGAGACAACAGGAAGTCAGAGGAAATCTGGTGATGAACGTTTTGTATTGACCGGCAGCACAGGTAGGTATTTTCTTCATGAGTATGATTGCATTTCGATTGATTCAAATTTAATATTTGCATTGTGGAATTGATAATTTTCAGTTGTAAACTACGGTTATAACTATTATTAATATTATTGTTACTATTGTTATTTTTATTATCATTATTGTTATTGTTGTTGTTGTTGTTATTATTATTATTAGTAGTAGTATTGTTATTACTAATGTTATTATTATTATTATCTTTACTGTTGTTATTATTATGTTATTAGTAGTAGTAGTAGTAGTAGTAGTAGTATTGTTGTTATTAATATTATTATTATTAGTAGTAGTAGTATTGTTATTATTATTATTATTATTGTTATTAATATTATTGTTGTTAATAATTTTTAACAACAATAATAACATTAAACAATAGTAATAACACTACTACCACTACTACTACTAATAATATTAATAATAATTATAATAATAACACTAATACTACTACTAATAATAATATTATTATTAATAATAATAATAATAATAACACTACTACTAATAATAATAATAATATTAATAATAATAACACTACTACTACTATTAATAATAATATTAATAATAATTATAATAATAACACTAATACTACTACTAATAATAATAATATTAATAATAATACTACTACTACTACTAATAATAATAATAATAACACTACTACTAATAATAATAATAATAATAATATTAATAATAATAACACTACTACTACTACTACTAATAATAATAATATTAATAACAATAACACTACTACGACTACTACTACTAATAATAATAATAAAAATACTACTACTACTAATAATCACAATAATAACCGTGATAACAATACTATTAATAATAATAATAGGAATAATACTACTAATCATAATAATATTGTGATTATTGTTATTATTATTATTTAACTATTAATCAAAATTGAATGGGTCGTTCATTAGAGATCGATTATTCCTATCAGATCAATCAGACCAGAAATTGATCATTATTGAAGCGTGTTTGGCCATCACAATAGGAGCTATCAGATATGATCAATAAAAAAAAATGATCATTTAATTATGTGTTGTCTGACGCGTGACACAGATAACTGAGTTCGATCGATCAGAAACAATGCATAAAATCCAGTATGGCCGATTGATTAGCCAGCATTGAAATTGATCAAAATCCCACTAAAAACGATTGCCCGGAGAGCCAGTGGTTGACTATTCTTATTCGATTCCATTATTTAGTCATAACAATTGATCAATCGAATGAACATATCGATACATTTATGGTCACCTTGAAATGATCAATTTTGCAAAACCAAAGATCCTCCATTCGATCGATTTTAGTGAGCTCTTAATTGATTTCAGCTCTACCAAGCTGATTGGTCAGAACGGAATTTTATTTTAACGGTTCCGAGCGATTGGACAAAGTAGCATTTGTTGCGCGTCGCTGCCTGCAGAAAAAAAAACGCACCTGCTCGCCGCATTTGAGGTGCCATTAAAAGTGAATGACGCTGCAAACGCGGACAAGCATTTTTTTGCGCGTTTTTCGTAATTGCGTGCATTTTACAAAGCGCTCAGGTGCGAACGGAGACGGACTCTTTCTCAAAATCGCGTCGCTCCGAACTGCAGCGCCGCGCAAGTTTGATGCACTCACAGGAGGCGCCATTAACCATTTCTAGTGTGGCGTGTTTCCGCGTGCGTGTCGGGAAAAAAACGCACGTTTCTCTTTGTGAACTTATTCCCGACACGCACAAGGTGTGAACTGCGCCTGATAGATCCGTTACATTTATAACCGATCGATCGTCTTTTTTTCTGAATCAATATTTTCCCTTGCGGAACGATACATCACGCGCCGCGTCAATTGATATATTTTTTCCGTTACATTTATAACCGATTTATCGTCTTTTTTTCTCAATCAATATTTTCAGTTGCAGAGTGATACATCACGCGCCGCGTCAGTTGATATATTTTTTCCGTTACATTTATAACAGATCGATCGTCTTTTTTTCTCAATCAATATTTTCCCTTGCGGAACGATACATCACGCGCCGCGTCAATCAATATTTTTTCCATTACATTTATAACCGATCGATCGTATTTTTTTTCTGAATCATTATTTTCTGTTGCGGAACGATACAACACGCGCCGCGTCAATTGATCTTTTTAAATAACGATCGCTTCTTGGCGAACGCTTGTGTTCCAAATATACCGCGAATCGCATATGGAATTCCAATGTTCTCCCAGCCTCCCCCCCCCCCCCCCCCCGACAAGCCTCAGTTGTTGCGATCTGTGGGTGCCCCTTAGACGTTCGATCTCTTCCCGAGCCGATCGAACGTCGATCGCAGCTTCGCCTCTATGCACCACTTCTTAGCGATCGCTTGCGTTCCAAATTGATCGCAAATCACGTATGGAATTCCAATGTTTCCCCAGCCTCCCCCCGGACAAGCCGTTGCGATCTGCCGGTTCCCCCATAGACGTTCGATCTCTTTCCCGGGCCGATCAGACAGATCGCCGCCTCGTGTCTCTGCGCGGCTTTTTTTATTTATTTGTTGTTGCGTGGATCGAGAAGAAGACAAAACCCAACAGACAACATGCAATGGCAGGCGGGTGACTTACGTGGGCAGGTTGGTGCGGAAGTAGCTCCCATCGTATCGCTTGCGGATCGCCACCCGTCGGTCCGGGTTCAGGTCCTGGTTGGTGGCGGGGTTCCCCGGGGGTGACCTGGAACTGCGTCGGCAAGCGTGGAAGAGAGAGAAATATTCGGAGTAAGAGAAGCAGATCATAGCGGCAGCTTTGTGGGGGGACGGGCGAGGGACGGGTGATGGGACAGGCGGGGGACGGGAGGAGAGGACGCAGGGACGGCGGGCGGTGATGAAGCTCTGAATGGAAGCAGATGGTGGGGAATCAGCTGCTCGATTATTTTTGGCCCCGGGAGGAAATCTCCGGATATTTCAATGACCATATAAGACAACAATGGAGTCCTCTCCACCCGACAGGTTCAAGGGGCCCCGGGGGGGGTCACCTCCAGGAGTGGCACTGGGACTGTCCCCTGGCCCGAGGGGGAGGGGCGGAGGGGGCTCACCTTCTCCTCCAATCAGCGGCGTGTGTGAAGATCCAATGAAGACGTTCACGCCTAGGCGGTGCGTAAAACGGGCGCACGGACTTTTGCTTGTTAATGTGCGTTGGGTTGGGTTGGGGGGGGGAGGGGGCAATTAATTTCTAAGGGCTCCCAACGCACTAATCTGCACCATAAAAAGTGCGTTTATTTTACTTATTTATTTATTTTTTTGGACGGAGTCGCACTGCGACACGCGCACAGCAGGCTCCATTCGCATTCATGCGCATTCACGGAACATGCGAAAAAACGCATCGCGCTCGCAATGCCATTCGTTGCTAAGGGCGGCGAGCGGATGTGCGTTTTTTTTTTTTTCAAATTGAATGACCCGTTTAAAAAAAAAAATTGCTCAACGCATGTAACACATGACATAACGCAGGTAACACATGCCATAATGCATGTAACACATGACATAACGCATGTAACACATGCCATAATGCATGTAACACATGACATAACGCATGTAACACATGACATAATGCATGTAACGCATGACATAACGCATGTAACACATGATATAATGCATGTAACGCATGCCATAATGCATGTAACACATGACATAATGCAGGTAACACATGCCATAATGCATGTAACACATGACATAACGCATGTAACACATGACATAATGCATGTAACGCATGACATAACGCATGTAACACATGATATAATGCATGTAACGCATGCCATAATGCATGTAACGCATGACATAACGCATGTAACACATGCCATAATGGATGTAACTCATGACATAATGCATGTAACACATAACGCATGTAACACATGATATAATGCATGTAACACATGACATAATGCATGTAACGCATGACATAATGCATGTAACTCATGACATAACGCATGTAACACATGCCATAATGCATGTAACTCATGACATAATGCACGTAACACATGCCATAATGCATGTAACGCATGTAATGCATGACATAATGCATGTAACGCATGACATAACGCATGTAACACATGCCATAATGCATGTAACTCATGACATAATGCACGTAACACATGCCATAATGCATGTAACGCATGTAATGCATGACATAATGCATGTAACGCATGACATAACGCATGTAACACATGCCATAATGCATGTAACTCATGACATAATGCATGTAACACATGCCATAATGCATGTAACGCATGTAATGCATGACATAATGCATGTAACGCATGACATAACGCATGTAACACATGCCATAATGCATGTAACTCATGACATAATGCATGTAACACATGCCATAATGCATGTAACGCATGACATAACGCATGTAACACATGCCATAATGGATGTAACTCATGACATAACGCATGTTAACACATGACATAACGCATGTAACACATGATATAATGCATGTAACACATGACATAATGCATGTAACGCATGACATAACGCAGGTAACACATGCCATAATGCATGTAACGCATGACATAATGCATGTAACTCATGACATAACGCATGTAACACATGACATAACGCATGTAACACATGCCATAATGCATGTAACTCATGACATAATGCACGTAACACATGCCATAATGCATGTAACGCATGTAATGCATGACATAATGCATGTAACGCATGACATAACGCATGTAACACATGCCATAATGCATGTAACTCATGACATAATGCATGTAACACATGCCATAATGCATGTAACGCATGTAATGCATGACATAATGCATGTAACGCATGACATAACGCATGTAACACATGCCATAATGCATGTAACTCATGACATAATGCATGTAACACATGCCATAATGCATGTAACTCATGACATAACGCATGTTAACACATGACATAATGCATATAACACATGATATAATGCATGTAACACAACATACCGCAAGGTAACACATGACATAACGAATGTAACATGACATACCACAAGGTAACACATAATGCATGTAACACATGACATATCACATGTTAACACACGACATAACACATGTAACACGTGACATAATGTAAGGTAACACGACATACCGAAAGGTAACGCATAACGCATGTAACACATGACATAACGCATGTAACACGATGTAACACATGATATAACACCGTTTATCTGTCTGCATCGCTGCGGTGCATTAACACAAAGCACACCATGAGTGTTTCTGTGCACATTAACATGCGTTGTGATGGGGCAGCTCCTCAAGAACCTATTCACACGTTAAGGACACACGTGTCGGAGATGTGTCGGGTTAATCTGCTGGGACGCCATTGACAAATTAAAAAAAGTACATTCACCTTTTCTGATGTATTTTAGTGCTTTAGGTCTCATCTGCACCCCCCATGCCATGTGCCGCCATTAACGCACGTAACGCACATTAACGGCGGCACGCGGTACGGGGGGAGGGGGTGCGAATGAGACCTAAAGAACTAAAATTCACCAGAAAATTTGCATGTACATTTTTTTCTTATTGTAGTCGGTGCAACACAGTGGGTGGTTGTGCGTTCATGTGGATGGGGGGAGGGGGGGTGCTAATGGCACCGCAGCACCTCGTCCTGCCACGCATGCGTTTTTCCCGCGTGTGCTGCGCCATTTTTACTGCTTCCCAATTCAAACAGATTTTTCCTTCTGCAGCCCAGGGGCGTCGCTAGGAGGTGGCTATTGGGACCCATACCCCCCCCCCCCGAGTCTCTTGAACGCAGGGTCCCTGCCTAACCAGCGGGCCACGGCTTCTGCGGCGGGGGCAGGCTGGCTGCATGACATCATCTCTCACTGCCCACCCCGCATCACCGCCCTCACTGAATGGACCAGTGCTGCCAGCCTGCCACCGATGCAACGTCAATGCACATTTGGTGGCATTGGCTGGCGGGGCAGATGACAACCCACATCCAGTGGTCGGTGACGTGGCAGGTGACACGCCCGGGGGGCTCCCACTGATTCTGCAGTGCGGTGAGTTGAACCTCTTCATTATGTATTACAATGTAACAATGGAAACAATGCGCTTCGATCACCCTGACACCATATCAATCATGGTGCCGTGACCATTGAAGTGCCAACACCAGCCATTGCCCGCGAAGTAAGGTTTACCACCGGCGTGCCCCCCCCCCCCCCCCCCGGGCCTGCAAAAAGGTAGGTGACCGCTGCTCTGGGCTCTAGTCCCAGATCTTTTACAGACCTGGCAACGCCCCTGCTGCAGCCTCTTATTAGCGGGGCACGGGGTTGGCTGCGCTCTCTGGCAGGGGCGACTTCCCGGGATTGGGATCTCCCTATGGTGTCTGGACGGACCCATTGGAAAGTCTCTATATAGACGCATGTCTAGGGAGACAGGTGTATGATGGGTAATGGCCGCCTTGGAGGACAGAAGAGTCTTAAAGTGGAGCCATTAGGAGGGACGGTGGGGGGGGGACCCTTCACTGCGTCCATTATCTGCGACCCCCCCTCCCCCATCATCACTATCTCCCCCCCACCTCTATCATTATCTCTGCTTTATAAATAGAAGAGCGACTTCATCATATGGAGAAGACCCCCCCCTACTCTGTACACCATTGTCACTCTATGGGGGGTGGGGGAGGGGCACAGCTGGTTGGGGGGGGGTGGGGATAGACGTACAGCTGATTGCATATATAATAATCTGTCACTTCATGGGGGAGGGGGATGGGCAGCTGTCAGCATAATGAGCTCCGCGTCCTCTTTGCCCCCCCCCCCGCCCCATTATTGGAGGATTTGGACCAAAATCATGGCAGGGATTCGGATTGTTAAAATAATCGCCTGCGTCTACCTGGACGCCTTTAACCCCCCCCCCCCCCCCCCACGTTACAATAATGCACCTGACACTGCGAAGCTGCGCCACGCGCAATTCATTTCTTTCTTTTCTAAATGAAAAAATTTTTTTTTACGAATTTCGACAGATTTTGTTAATTTGGAAACATCCGAATCAACGAAAAACCAGTTTTAACAAATTTTTTCAGAATATTCATAAATTCCAAAACCCGGAAAATTCTAAAATCCGAAACGATAACTAATTATAAAATGATTATTAAATTACAGGCAAAAAAAAACGCTTAATGAATTTGTCCGAAAATTCGTAGATTTGTAAATTCAAAAAATGAAAATCAGAAAATTCAAAAATTCATTCAAAAAATTTGAAAATCGGAAAATTTTAAAAATGTAAAAATCGGAAAATCCAAAGAACATAAGAATGAGCATTCGAAAAACCCGAAAATTTGGAAATCCGAAATAATAACTAATAATAATAACAATTAAATTACAGGCATTGGAATTTCCTTTCAAATTTGGCTGTAAGGGAACGTAACGAATACGAATTTATCTGAAAATCACCAATTATCCGAAATAACGAACAAATGGAACGTAACAAATTATTAATAATAAATAACAATAATAATAAGAATTTTTTTTTATTTTTTATAATTATTATTATTTATTATTAATTTGTTCCGTTTTGTTCAGACACGGCATTCGTTATTTCGGATAACTCGTGATTTTCGAATAAATTCGTATCGTTATGTTCGCTTACAGCCAAATTTGAAAGGAAATTCCAATGCCTGTAATTTAATAGTTATTATTATTAGTTATTATTTCAGATTTCCAAATTTTCGGGTTTTCGAATTTTCATTCTTATGTTTGGATTTTCAGATTTTTATATTTTTTTAATTTTCTGATTTTCACATTTTTTTTAATGAATTTTTGAATTTTCTGATTTTCACATTTTCCGAATTTACAAATCGGACAAATTCATTAAGCGTTTATTTTTTTTCATTATTTCGAATATTTCAGAATTAACGAATTTCGTTGAAAAGAAAAACGAATTCGGAAATAAACGAGTTAATTTTAATTTAATAGTTATTATTAGTTATTCTTTCGAATTTTCTTCAATATTTTTAGGGGGGGGAGGGGCCAGCAGGGGGGCTGTACATAGCTTCCTGAAAACATCCCAGCCCCCCACCTCAGTACTCCTCCCAAGAGCCGCATTATGGCCGCTAGATGGAGCTGAGGGTCAAAGGAAATAAATACATCTTAGTAATTAGTAAATTAATGGGGATCCCGTAGTAGCTATGGTTGCATCTATTCACTAATTCCCTCCAGCGTTCTCTAAAATTGTACATCGCATCTCTTCTATCTAATATGTATTTATTTCCTCTGATCCCTCAGCCCCATCTGGTGGCCATAAAGTGGTATTTTCATGATTCACGCAGCTTCATTCATAACAAACATTATAACGAACTAGACATGTGCGGTTCATTTCATTCTGAATGAAAATTCTGCTGAAAATTCAAAAATGGAAATTCTGCCGAAAATTCAAAAATGAAAATTCTGCCGAAAATTCAAAAATGAAAATTCTGCCGAAAATTCAAAAATGAAAATTCTGCCGAAAATTGAAAAATGAAGATTCTGAGGAAAATTCAAAAATGAAAATTCTGAGGAAAATTGAAAAATGAAAATTCTGAAGAAAATATGAAAATTCTGACAAAAATACAAAAATGACAATTCTGATGAAAATTGAAAAAAGAAAATTCTGATGAAAATATGAAAATTCTGACGAAAATTGAAAAATGAGAATTCTGACAATAATTGAAAAATGAAAATTCTGACGAAAATTCAAAAATGAAAATTCTGACGAAAATTCAAAAATGAAAATTCTGACGAAAATTCAAAAATGAAAATTCTGACGAAAATTCAAAAATGAAAATTCTGATGAAAATTCTGCCGAGAATTCTAAAATGAAAATTCTGATGAAAATTCTGCCGAGAATTCAAAAATGAAAATTCTGCCGAGAATTCAAAAATGAAAATTCTGCCGAGAATTCAAAAATGAAAATTCTGCCGAGAATTCAAAAATGAAAATTCTGCCGAGAATTCAAAAATGAAAATTCTACCAAAAATTCAAAAATGAAAATTCTGATAAAAATTCTGTCAAAAATTCAAAAATGAAAATTCTGCCGAAAAATAAAAAATTTCAATTCTGCCGAAAATTAAAATTTTTAAATTAGGACGAAGAATCAAAAATGAAAATTCTGATAAAAATTCTGTCAAAAATTCAAAAATGAAAATTCTGCCGAAAAATAAAAAATTTCAATTCTGCCGAAAATTAAAATTTTTAAATTAGGACGAAGAATCAAAAATGAAAATTCTGACAAAAATTCAAAAATGAATATTCTGACGCAAATTCTGATGAAAATTCCAAAATGAAAATTCTGACGAAAATTCCAAAATGAAAATTCTGATGAAAATTCAAAAATTAAAATTCTGACCAATTAAAAAATGTAAATTCTGATGAATTTAAATTTTTGGGGAATTCAGATGTATGCAAATTTCCGAATTAGAACAGAACCTAATTTAAACGAATCCGGGGAAAAAAATTCACACGTAATTCGTATTCAAATCGTTTTCAAATCGTTTTAGAATACGAATAGTTTTTCAATTTCCAAAGAGAATAAAATAGACTAGAAAATAAAAGAATTAAAATCTATTTTTTTTTTTCTATTTTGGTAATTGGAAAACTATTCGAATCCGAAAACTATTCGAAAACTTTCAAATCTTTCTGAATTCGAAAAATTTGAATCGAATCCAAAATGAATAAACTAAATTAATTCCGAAAACATAATTAAACGAATGAAACAAATTTAACTAAACAAATTTATGTAAATAACGAATCGAAACGAAACCAATTTTTTCGTTTTGCACGTGTCTATAAATGAATTAGGAAAATATTGCAGTATGACCACTAGATGGTGCTGACTGAGGATCATAGGAAAAAATACATATCTGTAAGAAGAGATACATTGTTACAATTATAGAGAACGCTGGAGGGAATTAGTAAATACATGTAATCAATACTACTATAATGGGATACCCATCAATTTGAGAATTGTTGCTTTGATAATTCCCTCCAGCGTTCTCTAGAAAACTAACAGGGATCCTGTAGTAGCAGTGCTTACATTTATTTGCTATGATTTGTTTCCTGTGATCCTCAGCTCCATCTAGTGGCCATAAAGTGGTATTTTCCCGATTCTCTCAGGTTCATTCATAACAAACATATAATAAACATCAATTGAATCAGGAAAATACTGTAATACGGCCACTAGATGGAGCTGGGGGTCACAGGAAAAAAAAATACATACTTAGTAAGATGAGATACATTCTAACAATTCTAGAGAATGCTGGAGGGAATGATAAAATGAATGGGGATCCCGTAGTATTAGTATCAATGGTTACATTTATTTGCTAATTCCCTCCAACATTCTCTAGAATTGTTACATTGTATCTCCTACTAAGATTTATTTGTTTCCTGTGATCCTCAGCTCCATCTACTGGCCATCAAGTGGTATTTTCCTAAATCACTCAGGTTCATTCATAACAAACATATGATGAACATAAAGTGAATCAGGAAAATACTGCGATATGACCACTAGATGGAGCTGAGTATGATAGGAAATCAATATATCTTTGTAAAAAGTAATACAATGTAACAAATCTAGAGAACCCTGGAGGGAATGATCAAATTGATGGGGATCCCGCAGTAGTAGTAGCGATGGTTACATTTATTTGCTCATTCTCATCCGAGTCCGATGGAGATATTCAGTGATAGTCCTCATCACTACAATCTCCCTCCAACTGTCACTTTAACTGTCCTTTTATATCTGCAGTAGAGATTGGATGGTTCATAGTGAAGAGAGAATCAGAAAAATACTACATTGTGGCCACTAGATGGAGCTGAGGCTCAAAGGAAATAAATACATCTGAGTAAGAGGAGATACATTGGGGGGTCGATTCACTAAAACTGGAGAGTGCAAAATCTGGTGTAGTTATGAATTATAGTGGCGGTCCCTCCATTAAGGGCACACGGCCGCCGCCCCCTCTACCCCTTTTCGGATGTCGGGCGCCTGAATTCCAGCAATGGGGGTGTTTTTTTGAAGCACCTGATTAGAGCCAGAGGCTCTGATAAGCTTCAAGAAAGGTGGACTGCGAGCGCAGGGCATTGCGCCCAGAGCCCACCCAGGCGTATTTGAAAAACAAATTAATATTTGCTTTTCTAACACTGAACCACATCTCTGCCAATCAGGAGGCACAGGTCTAATACCTGTCACCTGATTGGCTGAAGACAGAGGCGATCCCATTGGCCACCTAGCAGAACAGGAAGAAGACATGCAGGGAGGACACAGGAGCCATCAACTGACCCACCATCAGCTGCTGCCTGACCCGGCACCACGATGGGGTAAGTGCCAGGCAGACGGCGGGCATTCAGGCATGGGGGGCACAGTGGCTGCATATGATGGGCACAGTGGCTGCATTTGCTGGGCACAGTGGCTGCATATGATGGGCACAGTTGGCTGCATATGATGGGCACAGTGGCTGTATTTGATGGGCACAGTTGGCTGCATATGATGGGCACAGTGGCTGCATATGATGGGCACAGTTAGCTGCAGATGATGGGCACATTGGCTGCATATGATGGGCAGAGTTGGCTGCATATGATGGGCATAGTTGACTGAATTTACTGGGCACAGTGGCTGCATATGATGGGCACAGTGGGCTGCATTTTATGGGCACAGCGGCTGCATATGATGGGCACAGCGGCTGCATATGATGGGCACAGCGGCTGCATATGATGGGCACAGTGGCTGCATATGATGGGCACAGTTGGCTGCATATGATCGGCACAGTGGCTGTATTTGATGGGCACAGTTGGCTGCATATGATGGGCACAGTGGCTGCATATGATGGGCACAGTGGCTGCATATGATATGCACAGTTGGCTGCATATGATGGGCACAGTTGGCTGCATTTGCTGGGCACAGTGGCTGCATATGATGAGCACAGTGGGCTGCATTTGCTGGGCACAGTGGCTGCATATGATGCACAGATGGCTGCATATGATGGGCACAGTGGCTGCATATGATGGGCACAGTTAGCTGCATATGATGGGCACATTGGCTGCATATGATGGGCACAGTTGGCTGCATATGATGGGCACAGTGGCTGTATTTTATGGGCACAGTTAGCTGCATATGATGGGCACAGTGGCTGCATATGATAGGCACAGTGGCTGCATATGATGGGCACAGTTGGCTGCATATGATGGGCACAGTGGCTGTATTTGATGGGCACAGTTAGCTGCATATGATGGGCACAGTGGCTGCATATGATGGGCACAGTGGCTGCATATGATGGGCACAGTGGCTGCATATGATGTGCACAGTTGGCTGCATATGATGGGCACAGTGGGCTGCATTTTATGGGCACAGCGGCTGCATATGATGGGCACAGTGGCTGCATATGATGGGCACAGTGGCTGCATTTGCTGGGCACAGTGGCTGCATATGATGGGCACAGTTGACTGCATATGATGGGCACAGTGGCTGTATTTGATGGGCACAGTGGGATGCATTTGCTGGGCACAGTGGCTGCATATGATGGGCACAGTGGCTGCATATGATGGGCACAGTGGCTGCATATGATGGGCACAGTGGCTGCATATGATGGGCACAGTGGCTGCATATGATGGGCACAGTGGCTGCATATGATGGGCACAGTGGCTGCATATGATGGGCACAGTGAGACTGAATTCGATGTTTTTGTTTCAGTATTTTTCTGAATTTTTCAGTTTGTTTTTCGACCCACCAAAAAATGTTGAGCACCAGCCGCCACTGTAGCCAATCAGCTTCTAACTCCATCTTGTTCAATTAGACTTTCTCAAATAAAACCTGGAAGCTGATTGGTTTTCCTGCAGAGGTGCTCCAGATTTTGGAACCCTCCAGTTTTTAGTAAATCCCCTCCAAAGTAACAATTCTGGGGAACGCTGGAGGGACTTATCAAAGTAACGGGGATCCCGTAGTAGCAATGGTCACATGTATTTGCTAATTCCCTCCAGCGTTCTCTAGAATTGTTACATTGTATCTCTTTTACCTAAGATGTATTTACTTCCCATGGCCCCGAGCGCCATCTACTGGCTGGAATTTGTTTTTTCTGATTCGCTTTATGTTCATTATATGTTTTTTTTTAATGAATGAACCTGAGTGAATCGGGGAAAATACCGCTTTATTTCCACTAGATGGAGCTGAGGATCATAGGAAATAAATACATCTTAGGTAGAAGAGATACAATGTAACAATTCTAGAGAACCCTGGAGGGAATTGGCAAATAAATATAACCATTGCTACTACGGGATCCCCGTTAGTTTTCTAGAGAACGCTGGAGGGAATTATCACAGTAATGGGGATCCTGTAGTAGCAAGGGTTACATTTATTTGCTAATTCCCTCCAGCGTTCTCTAGAATTGTTACATTATATCTCTTCTACCTAAGATGTATTTACTTCCCATGGCCCCCCAGCTCCATCTACTGGCCATAATTCTTTTTTTTTCTGATTTAATTAATGTTCATTATGAACGAAGCTGAGTGAATCAGTGAAAATACCACCTCATGGCCACTAGATGGCGCTGAGGATCATAGGAAATATATACATCCTAGCTAGAAGAGATACAATGTAACAATTCCAGAGAATGATAGAGGAAATTAGAAAATAAATGTAATCATTGCTACTACAGGGTACCCATTAATTTGTTCATTCCCTCCAGCGTTCTCTAGAATTGTTACATTGTGTCTCTTCTTACTTAGATGTATTTATTTCCTGTGCCCATCAGCTCCATCTAGTGGCCACAATTAGTTAATTTTTTTTCCTGATTCCCTCTATGTTCATTTTATGTTTGTTATGAATGAACCTGAGTGCATCTGGAAAATACCACTTTATTTCCACTAGATGGGGCTGAGGATCATAGGAAATATATACATCTTAAGTAGAAGACATACAATGTAACAATTCTAGAGAATGCTGGAGGGAATTAGCAAATAAATGTAAGCATTGCTACTAAGGGATCCCCGTTAGTTTTCTAGAGAACGGTGGAGGGAATGTCTAGAGAACGCTGGAGGGAATTATCAAAGTAATGGGGATCCCATAGTAGCAGTGGTTACATTTATTTGCTAATTCCCTCCAGTGTTCTCCAGAATTGTTACATTGTATGTCTTCTACCTAAGATGTATTTACTTTCCATGGCCCTGAGCACCATCTAGTGGCAATTTTTTTTCTGATTCAATTTATGTTCATTATGAACGAGGCTGAGTTAATCGGGAAAATACCACTTCATGGCCACTAGATGGAGCTGAGGGTCATAGGAAATAAATTCATCTTCAGTAGAAGACATACAATGTAACAATTCTAGAGAATGTTGAAGGGAATTAACAAATAAATATAACCACTGCTACTACAGGATCCCCGTTAGTTTTCTAGAGAACGCTGGAGGGAATTATCAAAGTAATGGGGATCCCGTAGCAGCAATGGTTAGATTTGTTTGCTAATTCCCTCCAGCATTCTCTAGAATTGTTACATTGTATGTCTTCTACCTAAGATGTATTTACTTCCCATGGCCCTGAGCGCCATCTACTGGCCATCATTTTTTCTTTTTTTTGTTATTCTGATTCACTTTATGTTCATCATGAACGAAGGTGAATGAATTGGGAAAATACCATCTCATGGCCACTAGATGGAGCTGAGGATCATAGGAAATAAATACATCTTAAGTAGAAGACATACAATGTAACAATTCGAGAGAACGCTGGAGGGAATTAGCAAATAAATGTACACACTGCTACTACGGGATCCCCGTTAGTTTTCTAGAGAACGCTGGAGGGAATTATCAAAGTAATGGGGATCCCGTAGTAGCAGTGGTTACATTTTTTTGCTAATTCCCTCCAGAGTTCTCTAGAATTGTTACATTGTGTTTTCGTTTTTTTTTTCCTGATTCACTTTATGTTCATTATGAATGAAGCTGAGTAAATCGGGAAAATACCACCTCATGGCCACTAGATGGGGCTGAGGATCATAGGAAATAAATTCATCTTAGGTAGAAGAGATACAATGTAATAATTCTAGAGAACGCTGGAGGGAATTAGTAAATAAATATAAACATTGCTACTACGGGATCCCTAAGGGAATGTTCTCTAGAATTGTTACAATGTATCTTGTATGCTGGGGGGGGCTGTGATGTTTTTAGGAAGTTGTACCGCCCCCTCTTGGCCCCTCCCACCAGCCATTATCTGCCCGCATTACATAGAGAAGTACAGAGACCCGGTGATGACATCAATGGGGCTAAAATAAGGAATGTAATGAAAATGTTGATGGGGGAGGGGAGGGATTCTCACACTTCGGGAACGCACGCCCCCCTGTAAAGTCACCTGTTAGTGGGCGGAGTTGGTCGGTGGGTGGGTCTCTGGTTCCAGCTGCCGGGGGCCGGCTCTGCGTTGGACCTCTTCTGCTGGCCGTGGGCGGCTGGTTGGCTGGAGCCCCCTTCAGACAGGCTCTGCTCGATGGCCATCTGTATGAGCTCCTCTTCACTCAGACTGCTGTACAGACTGTACTCCTCCGAGCCCAGAGTGCGCTGCGCCGGCCCCGACGCCGAAATCTGTGTCGCCATGTCCGCTCCAGGAGCTGCAGAGCGAGAGATGGAGGAACAACCAATCAGAAAGAGAACACGCCAACACGCAGCAGAATGCTTAAGGTGACATGAAACATGAACAAAATACATCCCCCCTTCAGCGTGTACTTATCTCTGTCCAGAGCACTAAGTGCCATTTCTGCCTGCTGCTTCGTTCCTCTGCTATCTGCATGAGTCACTTCTGACAAGTTTTCCTGACACCAAGTGAGAAAAGGTGACAGGGGAGGGAGACCCACACAGCACACAGCCTGTGATTGACAGCCTCAGCTCTGTCCCTGTATGCTTTGTGAAGGGGGGGTGTCCCTTCTCTCCAATCAGCTCTCACTGCAGAGCATACCATCATCTACCCGCCCCCCCCCCCCCGCTTTCTGAAAGTTTAGAAAATCTGTATTCATTTTGCATTTTGAATGGCTGCAGATAATCAGGTACAACTTATGTAGGTGAATTTGTTTAATCTCTGTGACCAGTCACCCCTCTGGCTATTAGACATGTGCAATTCTTTTCTTTCCGAATTTGTTTTTTTCAATGAAATTCGTTAATTCGGAAATATTCGAAATAACGAAAACCTGCGTAATTAATCTTTCCGAAAATTCGTAGATCCGAAAAATTTGAAAATCCAAAAATCTGAAATTTCAAAAATCCGAAAATTTTAAAATCCAAACATAACAATGAAAATCCGAAAAATTCTAAAATATGAAAATTTGAAATTCCAAAAATATGAAAATTCAAAAATCAGAAAATTTTTAAATCCGAGCATAAGAACAAAAATCCTAAAAATTCGAAAACCCGAAATAATAACTATTAAATTTTAGGTATTGGAATTTCCTTTCAAATTTGGCTGTTAGTGAACGTAACGAATATGAATTTATCCGAAGGTACGAATTATCCGAAATAACAAATGCCGCATCTAAATAAATGGAACGTAACAAATTAATAATTATTATTATTAATAATAATAATAATAATAATAATAAAACCTTTTTATCATTACTATTTATTATTAATAATTCGTTTATACTTTCCATTCATTTGGATTCATATTCGTTACATTCACTAACAGTCAAATTTGAAAGGAAATTCCAATTCCTATAATTTAATATTTAGTATTAGTTGGTTATTATTTCGGATTTTTGGATTTTTGAACTTTTGGATTTTGAAATTTTTGGATTTTCGGATTTTCGAATTTACGAATTTAGATTTTTCGAATTTACGAATACCACATCTAAACGAATGGAACATAACGATTTTAAATTCCGAAGTTAAGAATTTATTCGAAATAACGAATTTTGATCATAACGAATGACCCGGAAAAAGAAAAAAAAATGAAACGAAGACAAACAAATTTTTCGACAGTGCACATGTCTACTGGAAATGTGCAATTCGTTTTTCTTCAATGAAATTCGACAAATTTGTTAATTCTGAAATATTCGAAATAACGAAAGCCCACTTAAAGAATTTTTTCCGAAAATTCGTAGATTGGAAAATCTGATAATTCTAAAATTCGAAAATGTTTGGATTTTCGCATTTTTGAATTTTCAGATTTTCATTCTTATGTTTGGAATTTCAAATTTCCGCATTTTTTAATTTTTTCGATTTTCATTCTTATGTTTATGTTTGGATTTTCAAAATTTTTTATTTTTTAATTTTTCGATTTTCATTCTTATGTTTGGTTTTTCAAATTTTCAAATTTTTGAATTTTTTCGATTTTCATTCTTATGTTTATGTTTTGGATTTTCAAAATTTCGCATTTTTGAATTTTTCGATTTTCATTCTTATGTTTGGATTTTCAAATTTTTGGATAAGAATGAAAATTCGAAAAAACCCAAAATAATAACTAACTAATAATAACTAACTCTTAAATTATAGGATTTGGAATTTCCTTTCAAAGTTGACTGTTAGTGAATGTAACGAATATGAATATATCCGAAGTTACAAAATATCCGAAATAACGAATGCCGCTTCTAAATGAATGGAAGGTAATGAATTAATAATAATAAATAATAATAACTTTATTATTATTATTATTATTATTATTATTTATTATTATTAATTGGTTTATACTTTCAATTTGATTAGATGTGGCATTCGTTATTTCGGAAAAAAAATTATTCTTTAGGTTCACTAACAGCTAAATTTGAAAGGAAATGCCAATTCCTATCATTTAATAGTTAGTTATTATTTCAGATTTTCGAATTTTCGGATTTATGAATTTACAAATTTTCAAAATGATGAATTTTCAAAAAAAATAATTTTTTCAAATTTTCAGATTTTCAAATTAATGAATTTACGAGTTTTCAAAATTATGAATTTAAAAAAAAAAAACATTTTCGGATTTACGAGTTTTAGAATTTTCTAATTTTTTAATTCAGGAATACGGCATCAAAATGAATGGAACATAAAAAATTAAAATTCTGAAGTTAAGAAATTATTTAAAATAATGAATTTCGATTGGAATGACCCGAAAAAACAAACAAAAATGAAAGAATGATACGAAAACGAACACATTTTTCGGCAGTGCGCGTGGTCTGCTGGGTATATGGGGGGTTTACTGTACAACCACTTGAGGTGTGAACGGCCCCCCTAGGGGAGGTCTATCTGCTGTGCGTTCCTCCCAGCGCCCTCTAGGGGCAGATGCCGTGTCCTTCCCACTTCCTGCAGCCCGGCAAAGTCTATGGCAGGCTGTGGCTCCCAATGTTGTACCCCGTGGTGATCACATGGAGGGGCCCCTGAGTCCCGAATTGACCGAAGACTGGTGTTCATCCCTGAAAGCCTAGGGGGTCCTAAACAGCGTTCAGCCCAGCCATAGACTTTGACATGTTGCAGGCGGTGGGGGATGGATGCTGCACCTGTCCCTTCTGGGTGCACTAAAAATCTGGGGGGGGGGGTAATACAGCAGCTGGACGGCACCGGTTGCAAGGGGCCCCTGACATTTCAATGCAATCCCAAGAGTATAAGGAAAACGGACCCTCCCCCCACACCTAGTAATATGATTGGTTGTCAGCCATACACGGGAGATTTTTCAGTTTCAATTGTTTTCAACCACATTTTGATTGAAATACAAATCCTCGGATCGAGGTGAACGTTGTCACCACCAAAGCCCACAAATCATCCAATAATATATATAACATTTCCAGACCCGAGGTGACATTTGATGAGCGTGTCACCAGAGGGCGCTACAAGCCAGTCCGATATTTCCAGCCGGCGACACTGCGAAGTTCTGCGATTTACAGTCTCGCAGTTTGTCGGATTTTTCATCCAACTTTCATCTTGTTGTGTAAAGTTGAACTCTGAGCAAATCTAAAATACACAGAATAAGGCTGGGTTCACACTGGAGCGATGCGGGAACGCCGCGAATCCGCTGCGGGTTCCCGCATCGCATGCCTCCTGGCGGCAGTTCACACTGCCCTATGCGGACGGCTGGGAGTGTCAGTGAAATGTTAATGACACCCCCAGATCAGTTTGCATATCGCACTGCGATCTGCAAACTCGGACAGGAATCGGATTGCATGGTGTGAACCCCCATGCGATCCGATTCTGCTGCGGACCAAAAAAAGGGTCCTGTGCGAGTTTGCGGCGGGTGCGATGCGAATTCAGCCGATACTATCTGTATACTATCTGTATGGCTGAACTCGCATCGCACAGAGATCGCATGTGATTTGCACTGCAGTGCGGTGCGAATCACATCCGGTTCTCGTAGCCGCGGCAGTGCGAACCCAGCCTTAGCGCCTGACCTCCGGAAGATCCGGGCTCCGTTTTCCACTTGTGCGACTTGTCCTGCGACTCTGGACTGCAGAAGTCGCATGGCAAGCCGCACCCCTCCCTATGATTTCCTATGAGTACCGTTCATAAATGTGCGACTTCAAGTTGCAGCGACGTCAAAGCAGTCCCCGCGCGAAAATCAACAAATTTGTTCATTCGGATATATTATAACGAAATCCCGCTTAATTAATTTTTCTGAAAATTCCTAGATTCGTAAATTGGAAAAAGATTCGAAAATCCAAACATAAGAATGAAAATATGAAAACCCCCAAAAAATCGAAAATACTAAATAATAACTAAATAATTTCTAAAATTCGGAAATTGGAAAATCCAAACATAAGAATGAAAACGTGAAAACCCCAAAAAATCGAAAATACGAAATAATAACTAAATAATTAGTAAATTCGAAAATCCAAATAAGAATGAAAATGAGAAAACCTGAAAAAAATAACGAAATAATTCATAAATTCGAAAATTCTAAATATTAACTAACTAATAATAACTATTAAAGAGGAAGTAAACCCTGATGGGTGTTACTTCCTCTTTCATTCCCAGCAAAGGCAAAGCATAATGGACTACTATGCATCGCATCGCATCGCATCGCATCGCATAGTAGCCCATTATGTGTCACTTACCTGACACAGGAGCCAGCGAAGTCACCGCTGTCCCCTGTAGTCCGCCGCGTCCATCTTCTCGGTGGGTCTCGCAGCTCCGCCGCTGTCATTCGGCGAAGCCGCGATGACGTCACTCCCGCGCATGCGCACGGGAGCCGACATGCGCAGCAGCTCCGTCGTTGAAAATGCCGCGTTCAGTGCGCCTGCGCGCCGCTGTCTACGGTGCATGTGCCGTAGACAGCGGTGCCTGTCTTCGGGCAAATATCTCCTAAACCATATAGGTTTAGGAGATATTTCTTGGACCTACAGGTAAGCCTTAATCTAGACTTACCTGTAGGTCAAAGTGTGTTGTAAGGGTTTACAACCACTTTAAATGATAGGTATTGGAATTTCCTTTCAAATTTGGCTGTTAGGGAACGTAATGAATACAAATTCATCCGAAATAATTGTGATGCAATGAGTACTGTTCATATTTGTGCGACTTAGAATCGCAAGCGACTGTAAAGTATTTCCTGCACTAGTTTAGTCCGACTTTCATGCGACTTGAGGGCCGTAGACTTCCATGTAAACCCTGGAATGTCGCATTAAAGTCGCCCCTGCATGATATACATGCATATTGTGTCGCACTCTTCCAAAGTCACATCAAAATCTCGCCAGTCGAATCAAAGTCACATCAAGTCGCAGTGTGAAGTCTCTATGAAAATTGCACGATTTTGAAGTCACACAAATGTGAATGGACTCTAAAGAAAGAAATCTAATGCAGCCGTCACATCTAAGAATCAGTAGGCCCTTCTAAAAATTGGTTTGCTTTTGGGGTTAATACTGCTGGAAGGTCGCTTGAAAATCGCTCCGTGTCCCCGAACGTGATCTGGTATTAGTCTTGGTACAGCAGGGCTGGAGTGTGGGAGGGAGGAGCAACACAAGAAGCCAATCAGCTCATGTACTGACAAGAAGCATTCTGATAGGAGGAGAGAGCAGAGTGGCAAAAAGAATGAGCTCATGGGCTGTGCTGCTTCTCCTTTCACTGTTCAATCACATCCTGGGGGGGCGGATCCAGGACAACCTGAGCTCAGAAGGTGAATGAAGACAGCTGAGGACATCTAGTGGCAAATAAAAAGTACTGCGGGGGAATTCTCTGGACAGTTAGTTACTCTAGACTGAGGACATCTAGTGGCAAAAAAATAGTACTGCGGGGGGAAATCTCTGGATTGAAGGTTAGGTTCTCTAGACTGAGGACATCTAGTGGCAAAAAATAGTACTGCGGGGGGAAATCTCTGGATTGAAGGTTAGGTTCTCTAGACTGAGGACATCTAGTGGCAAAAAATAGTACTGCGGGGAAATCTCTGGATTGAAGGTTAGGTTCTCTAGACTGAGGACATCCTCTAGACTGAGGACATCTAGTGGCAAAAAAAGTACTGCGGGGGGGGGGGGGGGGGGGGGGGAAATACCTGGATTGAAGGTTAGGTGCTCTAGACTGAGGACATCTAGTGGCAAAAAAAAAGTACTGCGGGGGGAAATCTCTGGATTGAAGGTTAGGTGCTCTAGACTGAGGACATCTAGTGGCAAAAAAAGTACTGCGGGGGGAAATCTCTGGATTGAAGTCTAGTTGCTCTAGACTGAGGCCATCTAGTGGTAAAAAAAGTTTCTGCAGGGGGAAATCTCTGGATTGAAGGCTGGATTGAAGGTTAGTTGCTCTAGACTGAGGACATCTAGTCAAAAAATAGTACTGCGGGGGGGGTAAATCTCTGGATTGAAGGTAATTTGCTCTAGACTGAGGACATCTAGTGCCAAAAAAAGTACTTTGGGGGGAAATCTCTGGAAGGCTAGTTACTCTAGACTGAGGACATCTAGTGGCAACAAAAAGTACTGTGGGGGGAAATCTCTGGATTGAAGGTTAGTTGCTCTAGACTGAGGACATCTAGTCGGAAAAAAAAGTACTGCAGGGGGAAATCTCAGGAAGGTTAGTTGCTCTAGACCAGGGGTCTCCAAACTTTGGCTCTCCAGTTGTTCAGGAACTACAATTCCCATCGTGCCTAGTCATGTCTGTGAATGTCAGAGGTTTACAATGCCTCATGGGACGTGTAGTTCCCCCAACAGCTGGAGGGCCGTAGTTTGGAGATCCCTGCTCTAAACTGAGGATATCTAGCATACCTCCCAACCATCCCAGATTCCGCGGGACCTTCCGGTGATTTGAAGTAAGTCCCGGTGTCCCAGGATCAGTGCTGGAGTCCCGGAACCCACCCAGGGCTGGGACTCCACTCCATACTGGTATCCTCAATGGGTGCCATATGTGTTTTCACACACAGCACCAAGTGAGGATTTTTGGGAGAATATCTGGCCAGCAATCTCTGCTCCCCCCCCCTCAATGCAGTCACCAGTTGTTAGGACCACCGGCATCCCAGCAACCGATGACATCATTTGCAGGCCACTTCTCGGCTCCCATCACATCTCTCGGGAGCCCCAATCCCATCTGCCATCAGCCCAGATCCCGGCCGCATCTCAGCAGCCCCATTCTGCCTGCCGGGGCTCGTGAAAGGTAAGAAGAAGTGAACTCTCTCACACACAAGCTCTCCACCTGCTTCTGTGTGTTAGCGCCAGGCACCCGGGGGGGGGGGGGGGACATGGCCTACATTTGCTGGTGGGTGCCCTGGGTCCCGGCGCCACAACTGCCCACATTGCTGCCCTGACATTGGGGATGCCGGAGGTGTCTTTCCCCGCCAGTCAGGGACTGTAGCATGGAGCTGGTGAGGTGCTGTGACACTCCTCCTGGGCTCCATGCTACAGTCCCCTCGGAGCTGTCAGCAGCACTGTGCTTAAAAAAGCACAGGGATTCACATCAATCTGCATTTCTGAGAGCTGTGGAGGGGGGGGGGGTACTAGAAGAGGATGAGTTGGTATGAGAGCTGAGGGGGCATTAGTAAGAAAGAATGGGGAAATGGGGAGAGAGCTGGGGGGGGGGGGCATTAGTAAGAAAGAAGGGGAAATTGGTGGGAGAGCTGGGGGGGGGGGGGCACTAGAGGAGGGGGAAATTGGTGAGAGAGCTGTGGGGGGAACATTAGTAAGAGAGAATGTGGAATTGGTGAGAGAGCTGGGGGGCATTAGTAAGAGAGGAGGGTGGGAATTTGTGAGAAAGCTGGGGGGGGGCATTAGTAAGAAAGAAGGGGAAATTGGTGGGAGATTTTGGGGGGGGGCATTAGTAAGAGAGAATGTGGAATAGGTGAGAGAGCTGGAGGGGGGGCATTAGTAAGAGAGGAGGGTGGGAATTTGTGAGAGAGCTGGGAGGGGCATTAGTAATAAAAAGGGGGAAATTGGTGAGAGAGCTGGGGGGCAATGGTGAGAGAGCTGGGGGGCAATGGTAAGAGAGCTGGGGGTCATTGGTGAGAGAGCTGAGGGGCATTAGTGAGAACTGGGGGCATTGGTGAGATAGCTGGGTTTGGTTTAACCACACCCCTTAGGCCCCTCCCACCATTAAGACTTTGGCCACACCCACATTTGCCGATATGCGCGTCGCAGCTCTCTTACTCCCTCAATTGTCTCTCATTCTGAAGTTCAAAAGTTGGGAGGTATGCATCTAATGGGAAAAAAAAAAGTACTGCGGGGGAGGGGGGGAATCTCTGGATTGAAGGTTAGTTGCTCTAGACTGAGGACATCTAGTGGCAAACAAAAGTACTGCGGGGGAAATCTCTGGATTGAAGGTTAGTTGCTCTGCACTGATGACATCTAGTGGCAAAAAAAAGTACTGCGGGGGAAATCTCTGGATTGAAGGTTAGTTGCTCTGCACTGATGACATCTAGTGGCAAAAAAAAGTACTGCGGGGGAAATCTCTGGATTGAAGGTTAGTTGCTCTGCACTGATGACATCTAGTGGCAAAAAAAAGTACTGCGGGGGAAATCTCTGGATTGAAGGTTAGTTGCTCCAGCCTTCCTCTTCTCTGCTAATGTAACACATTTTTATTGCAGTCTTTGCTGCTGTTGGAGAGTTCCCATCACTTCCTGTCCGATGAAGTATTTGCCAACAGAACAGGAAGAGGAAGAGATGGAAATCCAGAACCTCAGATAGAATTAAAAACCTGACAGAGGTTCTAATCCTTCTGCACGCCATTTAAAAAACTATAGGAAAAAAAAAGATAAAAAACACTTCAAAGGCAAATTGAAAATTATAATTTCTTTTCCTTCTTTATTTCCAAGATAAAATGTTGCCATTTTTCAGAAAGCAGAAAAGTATTATTATTATTATTTTGACGTTCGATGTACCCGGCGCGGCGTGCATCGAACGAACACCCGATCGGCTGGCTCCGCCCCCACAGGAGTGTACATAGAGGAGAGGGTCTACCAACCAATCCCTGCACTCTGTATACAACCAGAACCGGCGCCTCAGCATTGTGCCAGAGGACCCCCCATATATCACCCAATCTGTTTATACGCCGACACGTGACACAGGAAAGATAATTTTACACGGCGGTGTCACCACACGTGGAGCCATCCAAGTAAACAGCGACCATCTGTCTGCCGGCACGGCGCAGTCAATCATGACTCTGCAGGAGGGGAGACACTTGGGGGGGAGGGGAGGGGGGGTGCAAACAAACCCTGAAATGAACTCTGACCAATACTGCACCTCCATGAACGGCCACAGGGGGCAGCGTTCTTCTCACACAAACAAAATGAAAGGAGAACCACCAGTTTAAGCAAAAACTTTTCTATGGTTTCTGCTTTCTTTGATCCTCTGTCTTCTGTCCTGTGCATTGCTCATTTCCCCTGCTCCCTGGTGCACCTCGTCACCCCCCCCCGCCCCCCCCCCCCCGCCGCGGGTGAGATTGTTTTGGGATGGAGAGTGGGGGAAGGGGCCGGTTAATATTTAATTTACCGGCCCCTTCCTTTTATGACTGAACACAGCGAGTGACCTGTACCAGTTGCGCCTGTGTTCGTTCTTAACGGAAGCATAGTAAACTGCGCTTACTATGCTTCAGTTTGTGAATGAACAGGAAGCCGCCCAGCACAGAGCACTAGTTCCCATTAGTTTACTGAGGCTGCAGAGAGAGAGACTGGGGGGATCTCTGTCCTCAATCCCCTCCTCTGAGTCAAAAGTGAGACATCTGAGGTCTGTTTAGACCCCTGATATTTCACCAAAACCCCCAGTGGGGCTCCTAAAAAAATAATAAAATAAAATAATATTCTAAAAAATAATTACAAATAATACAAATGAAAACGACTGACGCCAATCTCCGCTCTTCTGACTCCTCCCACTGCTCTGCTGATATACACGCATGTGTGATTGCGCTCAGGGGTACACCTAATGCAATAGGCTGCGCACACCAATGAGGTCGTCACTGGGTCTCTGTGCTTCTCTATGCAATGCGGGCAGATCATGGCTGGTGGGAGGAGCCAGCGCAGGGGGGGGGGGGGCTGTACATAGCTTCCTGAAAATATCCCATCCCCCAGTCTCTGCACTCCTCTCCAGAGCTGCATTACAGCCATTCGATGGAGCTGAGGATCATAGGAAATAAATACATCTTAGTAAGAAGAGATACAATGTAACAATTCTAGAGAACGCTGGAACTAGGACTTGGCACATTAATGGGGATCCTGTAGTAGCAATTTGATTATTTTTCTATTCTTTTAAATGGTTACATTGGGGCAAAATGCGTCAGTCTGGGGAGGAGCCAAGGGGCATCTATTTTCTCTCTAACTCTGGTGTGCTGAGTTTGCTGTTTTGTAATTCCAGAGAATGCTGGAGGGAATTAGAAAATGAATGGGCATCCCATAGTAGCAATGATTTCATTCTTTTGATAATTCCCTCCAGTGTTCTCTAAAATTGTTACATTGGGGCCAAATGCGTCAGTATGGGAGGAGCCATGCTGAAGCCTTATCTCTTTTCTCTCTAACTCCGGTGTGCGGCGTTCCTCCTTTGCTGTTTTGTAATTCCAGAGAACGCTGGAGGGAATTAGGAAATGAATGGGCATCCCATAGTAGCAATGATTTCATTCTTTTGATAATTCCCTCCAGTGTTCTCTAAAATTGTTACATTGGGGTAAAATGCGTCAGTCTGGGAGGAGCCAGGCTGAAGCCACATCTCTTTTTTTCTCTTTAACTCCACTGTGCAGCGTTTTCCTCCTTTGCTGTTTTGTAATTCCAGAGAACGCTGGAGGGAATTAGCAGATTCATGGGGATCCCGTAGTAGCAATAATTAGATCAATTTTGATAATTCCCTCCAGCGTTCTCTAAAAGTGTTACCTTTTCCTGCTGAGATTGTATTTGTGTCCTCTGATCCTCAGCTCCATCTAGTGGCCATAATGTGGAATTCTCCCCCAATTTACTCTACATTCACCATAAATGAACTGGTCTTTACTGCTGCCCATAATACCCTGTTTCCCCTAAAATAAGACCTAGCGTGATTGTCGGTGTTGGCTGCAATATAAGCCCTACCACCCAAATAAGCCCTACCCTGTTTCCTCAAAAATAAGCCCTACCCTGAAAAGAAGACCTACAAGGACTTTAACTAGGGCTTATTTGGGGGTAGGGCTTTTATTGCAGCCATCACCGACAATCACACTAGGTCTTATTTTAGGGGAAACAGGGTATGTGATAAACATTCGACTGGAAGAGAAAAATACTCGGAGGACATTCGCTTTTGCCCCATTCTCGCAACAGCTGGTTAGTTTGCACATGATGGATGTAGATGCGGAGTCCTCAGTCCTGATCTAAGCAGTGGGCGGGGCTCTTGGGAGGAGTTATGCAAATATCAAAAGGCCTTGGTGGGTGGGTGTCAAGTCTGGAGGAGTGGGTGTCGGCATTGCATAGAGAAGCACAGAGGCCCAGTGATGGGAGGGGTTTGCACCCCGGAGGTGTAAGCATGGCCTAAGTGCCATTTGCGTGGTCACCGTATTCTGTAGGTGAAGGAACATGGCGGATGGTAATTGTGGGGTGACCCCGTTCTGGAGGTGTAGGGATATCACAGATGCTATTTGTGGGGTCACCTCGTTCTGGAGGTGTAGGGACGTCACAGATGATATTTGTGGGGTGACCCCGTTCTGGAGGTGTAGGATATCACAGATGCTATTTGTGGGGTGACCCCGTTCTGGAGGTGTAGGGACGTCATAGATGCTATTTGTGGGGTCACCCCGTTCTGGAGGTGTAGGGATGTCACAGAGGATATTTGTGGGGTGACCCCGTTCTGGAGGTGTAGGGATGTCACAGATGCTATTTGTGGGGTCACCTCGTTCTGTAGGTGTAGTGATGTCACAGATGCTATTTGTGGGGTCACCCCGTTCTGTAGGTGTAGGGATGTCATAGATGCTATTTGTGGGGTGACCCCGTTCTGGAGGTGTAGGGACGTCATAGATGCTATTTGTGGGGTGACCCCGTTCTGGAGGTGTAGGGATGTCACAGATGCTATTTGTGGGGTCACCTCGTTCTGTAGATGTAGGGATATCACAGATGCCATTTGTGGGGTCACCCCGTTCTGGAGGTGTAGGGACGTCATAGATGCTATTTGTGGGGTCACCCCGTTCTGGAGGTGTAGGGATGTCACAGAGGATATTTGTGGGGTGACCCCGTTCTGGAGGTGTAGGGATGTCATAGATGCTATTTGTGGGGTCACCCCGTTCTGGAGGTGTAGGGATGTCACAGAGGATATTTGTGGGGTGACCCCGTTCTGGAGGTGTAGGGATGTCACAGATGCTATTTGTGGGGTCACCTCGTTCTGTAGGTGTAGTGATGTCACAGATGCTATTTGTGGGGTCACCCCGTTCTGTAGGTGTAGGGATGTCATAGATGCTATTTGTGGGGTGACCCCGTTCTGGAGGTGTAGGGACGTCATAGATGCTATTTGTGGGGTGACCCCGTTCTGGAGGTGTAGGGATGTCACAGATGCTATTTGTGGGGTCACCTCGTTCTGTAGATGTAGGGATATCACAGATGCTATTTGTGGGGTCACCCCGTTCTGGAGGTGTAGGGACATCATAGATGCTATTTGTGGGGTCACCCCGTTCTGTAGGTGTAGGGATGTCATAGATGCTATTTGTGGGGTCACCCCGTTCTGGAGGTGTAGGGATGTCATAGATGCTATTTGTGGGGTGACCCCGTTCTGTAGGTGTAGGGATGTCATAGATGCTATTTGTGGGGTGACCCCGTTCTGGAGGTGTAGGGATGTCATAGATGCTATTTGTGGGGTGACCCCGTTCTGGAGGTGTAGGGATGTCACAGATGCTATTTGTGGGGTCACCTCGTTCTGTAGATGTTGGGATGTCACAGATGATATTTGTGGGGTGCACTTTGGTACGTACAGTAGGTGTGGAAATGTTTTAGATTCTATTTGTGGGGTCACCTCTCTCTGTAGAGATTGGGATATCACAGATGCTATTTGTTGGGTGACCTCGTTCTTGAGGTGTAGGGACGTCATAGATGCTATTTGTGGGGGTCACATTGGTACGTACAGTAGGTGTGGAAATGTTGTAGATTCTATTTGTGGGGTCACCCCGTTCTGTAGAGATTGGGATATCACAGATGCTATTTGTTGGGTGACCTCGTTCTGTAG
This sequence comes from Lithobates pipiens, assembly GCF_037356315.1. NCBI lineage: Eukaryota > Metazoa > Chordata > Amphibia > Anura > Ranidae > Lithobates > Lithobates pipiens. The sequence goes on from NW_027507825.1 coordinate 3,894,809, forward strand.
GTGTAGGGACGTCACAGATGCTATTTGTGGGGTGACCCCGTTCTGGAGGTGTAGGGATGTCATAGATGCTATTTGTGGGGTCACCCCGTTTTGTAGATGTAGGGACGTCACAGATGCTATTTGTGGGGTCACCCCGTTTTGTAGATGTAGGGACATCGTAGATGCTATTTGTGGGGTCACCCCGTTTTGTAGATGTAGGGACGTCACAGATGCTATTTGTGGGGTGACCTCGTTCTGGAGGTGTAGGGACATCATAGATGCTATTTGTGGGGGTCACATTGGTACATACAGTAGGTGTGGAAATGTTGTAGATTCTATTTGTGGGGTCACCTCGTTCTATAGCTGTAGGGGCGTCACAGATACTGTATGTTTTGTTACCTCCTTCTGTAGGTGTAGATATGTTAAAGATGATATTTGTGGGGTCACCTTATTTCATAGGTGTAGGGACAATAGAGGTGCTGTTTGTGGGGTGGCCTCGATCTGTAGGTGTAGGAATGTTACAGATCTTATTTGTAGGGTCACCTTAGGTGTAGGGACGTTGTAGATGCTCTTTGTGGGTGAACTTGTTCTTAAGGTGTAGGGATGTCATAGATGTTATTGGTGGGTTCACCACATTCTATAGGTGTAGGCACAGTATAGATGCTCTTTGTGGGGTGACCTCATTCTTTAGGTGTAATGACATCACAGATGGTATTATTGGGGAGACCTCATTTTTTTAGCTGTAGGGACATTACAGGGGCTGTTTGTGGGGTCACCTCTCTCTTTAAGTGTAGGGACTTCACAGATGGTATTTATGGGGTCACCTCATACTGTAGGCATAGGGACATTGCAGGTGCTGTTTGTAGGGTCACCTAATTCTTTAGGTGTAGGGTCATTGTAGATGCTCTTTGTGGGGTGACCTCATACTGTGGGTCTAGGGATGTTACCAGTGCTGTTTGTAGGGTCACCTCATCCTTTAGGTGTAGGGACGTTGTAGATGCTTATTGTGGGGTGACCTCGATCTGTAGGTGTAGTGATCTTAAAGATACTATTTGTAGGGTCACCTTAGGTGTAGGGACTTTGTAGAAGCTCTTTGTGGGGTGACCTCGTTCTTTAGGTGTAGGAACGCCATCAATGTTATTGGTGGGGGTCATCACATTCTATAGGTATAGGGACAGTATAGATGCTCTTTGTGGGGTGGCCTTGTTCTTTAGGTGTAGGGACCTCACAGATGGTAGTTATGGGGTGGCCTTGTTCTTTAGGTGTAGGGACCTCACAGATGGTAGTTATGGGGTGGCCTTGTTCTTTAGGTGTAGGGACCTCACAGAAGGTAGTTATGGGGTGGCCTTGTTCTTTAGGTGTAGGGACCTCACAGATGGTAGTTATGGGGTGGCCTTGTTCTTTAGGTGTAGGGACCTCACAGATGGTATTTATGGGGTGGCCTTGTTGTTTAGGTGTAGGGACCTCACAGATGGTAGTTATGGGGTGGCCTTGTTCTTTAGGTGTAGGGACCTCACAGATGGTAGTTATGGGGTGGCATTGTTCTTTAGGTGTAGGGACCTCACAGATGGTAGTTATGGGTTGGCCTTGTTCTTTAGGGGTAGGGACCTCACAGATGGTAGTTATGGGGTGGCCTTGTTCTTTAGGGGTAGGGACCTCACAGAAGGTAGTTATGGGGTGGCCTTGTTCTTTAGGGGTAGGGACCTCACAGATGGTAGTTATGGGGTGGCCTTGTTCTTTAGGTGTAGGGACCTCACAGATGGTAGTTATGGGGTGGCCTTGTTCTTTAGGTGTAGGGACCTCACAGCTGGTATTTATGGGGTGGCCTTGTTCTTTAGGTGTAGGGACCTCACAGAAGGTAGTTATGGGGTGGCCTTGTTCTTTAGGGGTAGGGACCTCACAGAAGGTAGTTATGGGGTGGCCTTGTTCTTTAGGGGTAGGGACCTCACAGATGGTAGTTATGGGGTGGCCTTGTTCTTTAGGGGTAGGGACCTCACAGATGGTAGTTATGGGGTGGCCTTGTTCTTTAGGTGTAGGGACCTCACAGCTGGTATTTATGGGGTGGCCTTGTTCTATAGGTGTAGGGACCTCACAGCTGGTATTTATGGGGTGGCCTTGTTCTTTAGGTGTAATGACCTCACAGATGGTAGTTATGGGGTGGCCTTGTTCTTTAGGGGTAGGGACCTCACAGATGGTAGTTATGGGGTGGCCTTGTTCTTTAGGGGTAGGGACCTCACAGATGGTAGTTATGGGGTGGCCTTGTTCTTTAGGTGTAATGACCTCACAGCTGGTAGTTATGGGGTGGCCTTGTTCTTTAGGTGTAGGGACCTCACAGCTGGTATATATGGGGTGGCCTTGTTCTTTAGGGGTAGGGACCTCACAGATGGTATTTATGGGGTGGCCTTGTTCTTTAGGGGTAGGGACCTCACAGATGGTAGTTATGGGGTGGCCTTGTTCTTTAGGTGTAGGGACCTCACAGATGGTAGTTATGGGGTGGCCTTGTTCTTTAGGTGTAGGGACCTCACAGCTGGTATTTATGGGGTGGCCTTGTTCTATAGGTGTAGGGACCTCACAGCTGGTATATATGGGGTGGCCTTGTTCTTTAGGTGTAGGGATTTGTAGCGTTACCTTGATCTGTAGGTGTGTGGACGTCTCTGATGTGATTTGTGGGGTTCCTCTGGCAGCGTACCCCAGCAGTCCCCTCCGCCGCAGGTTGTCGGTGTGACTGGCAGGCTCTTCTCTCTGGAGTATTTCTGGAGGAACACAAGATCACAAGTGACAAGCCAGGACCCCGGCCAGTCCCATATCTCATATTTCCAGTGCGGAGATTGTTGGAGGCGCCTGTTCCCTCGATCCTCTGGCTGGCACAGGAGGGTTAATGCTGCCGTTGCATCACCGTTTCTACGCCCCGAGCCGTGCGCCATATATGGCCACAGAGCTGGGAATGTTCGATCTCCCGCAAAAAAATTCCTCCTGCGAAGGAACCTGAGGCAGATCGTAATTAATGACTAAAGTTCCTGGACGCACCCAGAGGGAAACCCCCGCTCCTCACATACATGTATGGAACATGGGCGATCGTGGCACAAACCGCTCTGCAACGCAATCCGATGAAGGAGAGACAAAACGATCGTGGCTTTAGCGGCAATTTATGCAGTTAAAGCTTTACGTCCCCTGCGCACCGCGCCTTGGAACACGCGTCATCGCCTTCATTTGTATTGATGCCGGTTTTTAGTGCGTCAAAATCCCCGGTGATCCCGCCATGAAAATCCTTGGTTAGGTACTTCCTGTTATAGGGTGGCAACTTTATAAACATTGATAGAAAGATACAAAGTAACATTGTTTATAAACATTGTTCACATGGGAGACAGAGGGATACAAAGTAACATTGTTTATAAACATTGATCAAACAGGAGTTTGAGAGATACAAAGTAACATTGGTACTTTTTTGTCTACTCTGTCCCATTCATCTGCAGATCAAAGTAATGAGCTTCGATCTCACTATTACAGATTAGAGTTCCCCTTTACACCAGAGCCCCCCCCCTTCACATTAGAGTTATCTTTTCACATTTAGGTCCCTCTTCAAACCAAAGTCCCCCCATCACATCAGAGTCCCCCATCACATCAGAGTCCCCATTACATCAGAGTCCCCCCATCACATCAGAGGTCCTCCCATCACATCAGAGTCCCCCATCACATCAGAGGTCCCCCATCACATCAGAGTCCCCCATCACATCAGAGGTCCTCCCATCACATCAGAGTCCCCATTACATCAGAGTCCCCCCATCACATCAGAGGTCCTCCCATCACATCAGAGTCCCCCATCACATCAGAGGTCCCCATCACATCAGAGTCCCCCATCACATCAGAGGTCCTCCCATCACATCAGAGTCCCCCATCACATCAGAGGTCCCCCATCACATCAGAGTCCCCCCCATCACATCAGAGTCCCCCATCACATCAGAGTCCCCCCATCACATCAGAGTCCCCCCATCACATCAGAGTCCTCCCCATCACATCAGAGTCCCCCCCATCACATCAGAGTCCCCCCCATCACATCAGAGGTCCCCCATCACATCAGAATCCCCCCATCACATCAGAGTCCCCCCATCACATCAGAGTCCCCCCCATCACATCAGAGTCCCCCCATCACATCAGAGGTCCCCCATCACATCAGAATCCCCCCAATCACATCAGAGTCCCCCAATCACATCAGAGTCCCCCCATCACATCAGAGTCCCCCAATCACATCAGAGGTTCCCCATCACATCAGAGTCGCTCCCATCAAATGGAATCAAATGATGTGGTATGGCAGATGGGGGCTGGGCACTGTGCACTCATGTTGACTCCTCAAGACTAAGCAGCTCTCCCCAGCCCTCACTGGTGTCACTGGTCCTGGGGGGGAGTAATGAAATCTGGGGGCTTAGCCCACCCCAGCACCCCCCTGGATCTTGGCCTGCGAGTAGCCATTGTCTGAGTGCATGTAGACAGGAAGTGGCGGCAAAGAGGCCGCGGGAGATGAGAGGGAGATTACCATCCATCAGCTGCTCCCCACTATCAGTCAAACAAAAGACATCCAACACATTTCAGAGGCTAACCCCCCCTCATCAGGGCTTGGACAAAAGGTCAAAAGTGTCCAAAGAGATTAAAGCCGGCCAAACATGGATCAAAATTGCGCCGGTTCAGCAGGGACTGACTGAATTTCAGTCCATGAACTGTACGGACATTGTCGGTTGTGGCTGAAGGGAATCTACGGATCGTATTCTGTACAATCATCCTGTCAGTTTTTTTTTTGTCGCACATCGGTGCTGCAGGCTACCGCCGGCAGTGCTGATCAGTGTATTCTGATGGCGGGGGGGCTTTCACACTGGAGCAGTGCGCTGGCAGGACGTCGGGGAAAAGTCCTGCCAGCAGCTTCTTTGGAGCAGTGAAAGAGCCGTGTGTGTTTACCTCTCCTCCGCCGCTGCTCCCCATTGAAATTAAAGCGGAGGTCCACCCTAAAGTGGACCTTCCGCTCATCGGAACCCTCCCCCCCTCCGGCGCCACAATTGGCACCTTTCAGGGGGTAGGGGGGTGCAGATACCTGTACAGTACAGGTATCTGCACCCACTTCCGGGATAGCTCTCTGCGGAAAGGGGCGTAGATTACGCCCCTTTCCGAAAGTCCCCCCGCTGCCTACTGGGAAACACACAGATCCCAGAGGCAGCGGGGACCGTCCTTATTGCGCAGCGCGACTCGCGCATGCGCAGTAGGGAACCGGGAAATGAAGCCGAAAGGCTCCACTTCCTGATTCCCATACCCAAGATGGCGGCGGCAGCACCCGAGAGACGATCTAGAGATCGGCTTCGGGTGCCGACATCGCGGGCGCGCTGGACGGGTAAGTGTCACTATTTTAAAAGTCAGCAGCTGCAGTATTTGTAGCTGCTGGCTTTTAAAGAAAAAAAAAAAACGCGGACTCCCGCTTTAAGGGTTTTAACCCTTTCTCGCCGCTAGCGGGGGGGGTAAAAGCGCCCCGCTAGCGGGCAAAATGCGCAAATCCGACGGTATAACGCCGCTAAAAATAGCGACGTTTTACCGCCGACGCTATGGGTGGCGTGGCGTGAAAGGGGTCTATGTCCTTCCCCCCACAAATAGAGCTTTCTTTAGGTGGTATTTGATCACCTCTGTGATTTTTATTTATTTTTTTTATTTTTTTTGCGCTATAAACAAAAAAAAATGTGACAATTTTGAAAAAAAAAAATAACAATATTTTTTACTTTTTGCTATAATAAATATCCCCCCCAAAAAAATGTAAAAAATTAATTTCTTCCTCAGTTTAGGCCGATATGTATTTTTCTACATATTTTTGGTAAAAAAAAAAAAAAAATCGCAATAAGCGTACATTGATTGGTTTGTGCAAAAGTTCTAGTGTCTACAAAATAGGGGATATATTTATGGCATTTTATTATTATTATTATTATTATTTTTTTTTACTAGTTATGGTGGCAATCAGCAATTTTTTTTTTTTTTTTAGCGGGACTGCGACATTGCGGCGGACAGATCGGACACTTTTTTTTGGGACCGGTGACATCTATACAGTGCTATAAAATGTACTGATTACTGTGTAAATGTCAATGGCAGAGAAGGGGTTACCACTAGGGGGCGATCAAGGGGTTAAGTGAAGGGGTTTAACACTTGGGGGGGGGGCGATCAAGGGGTTAAGTGTTCCCTAGGAGATGTTCCTACATGTGGGAGGAGTGTAGTCACTGGAGGAGGAGAGAGAGATCGCTGTTCCTAATCACTAGGAACAGCAGATCTGTCTCTGCTCCCCTGTCAAGCATACGCATATCGGCTCCGACGTCGCACCGCGGGGCATGCGCACGCGCGTGCGCCTAATAGAACTCTTTACAAGAGGAAGGAGAGCCAACCTGGCGCAGTGTAACCGCGGCGGCTGGTCATAAAGGGGGTTGATGCAGAAGGCACAGTGCATGTCTACATAGTACTGTGCCGGACATGACGGTGGGACTTTGTTTGGCTCACTTATACATGGACTTCTCAATTTGGGGGACCCCCTATTTCTTGGGGTGGGGGGGCTACAATATCCAAGCCATAAGGCTTAATTAATTACCTTTTTTTTTTAATTTTTTATTTTTATAGATCTATAGGTGTTATTGCTGTCTGAGTCGGGAACTGAAATGCCCGTTTTAGGCGGAGTGGCCCTTTAAAGTGACACAAGAAGAACTCCGGACCCAACAAGTTGACACATCGCTGCCTGGAGCTTTAATTAAAGGTCGGATCGTGTTCTCCTCTGATTGGTTCTCGGGGTGGCGGGAGTCATTCACAGACACGGGAGAGAACAATAGATATTGTTTGAGGAACCCGACCCCGGCGCAGACAGATGATCCCACGCAGCTGCCCCCCCCCCCCCCCCCCGAGACACAAAGAAAGATCCTCCAGGGGACACAATGCATATTGTCTGCCGCTGTGTGCGTCCGCTTATAGCTGGTGGTTCCCGGTCGGTGAAGGACGACGACTGACCTTGTAGAAGGCTTTCGATCGTCCAATGTGACAAATGCCTGAATGTGCCTCCTGTTTAAAAATCACTAGGAGCCCCCCCAGGCCCTGACACCCCTTGGATGGTATTTTTTTTATTTATTTTTTTAGGCACCAAACGCCAACAAAGAAGGAAAAATCTGTAGATTTTTATTGATACAATAATTTAAAAAAAACACCACATATGGCGCAGGCCTAAAGGGATTGTAATGGTACAAAAAACAAAAAACAAACATGTCAGTGGAATCGCACAGAAGGGGCCGGGAAGCTCCTCTTTTTCCCGCCGGCGCTCTTCTCTGGCCGGTGCCCCCATTGGATTAACACAGACAGGGGGACTCGGCCCCGCCCCCTACACCCCTCCGCTCCCGGTGCCCCAGTAATACCAGCCAGACCCGGGAAAGGGAGGGGAGAAAAGATCCACCGACGTGCACGGCGCTGAGGAGCACAGATGCAGTGCTCGGGTAACGTTGAGGAGTGTAGACACAGTGGTCGGGCAATTCTGAGGAGCATAGATGCAGTGCTCGGGTAACGTTGAGGAGTGTAGACACCGTGGTCGGGCAATTCTGAGGAGCATAGATGCAGTGCTCGGGTAACGTTGAGGAGTGTAGACACAGTGGTCGGGCAATTCTGAGGAGCATAGAAGCACTGGTCAAGTAATGTTGAGGAGTGTAGACGCAGTGGTTGGACAATGCTGAGGAGTGTAGTCGCAGTGGTTGGATAACGCTGAGGAGTGTAGATGCAGTGGTCAGGTAACGCTGAGGAGTGTAGACGCAGTGGTCAGGTAATGTTGAGGAGTGTAGACGCAGTGGTCAGGTAATGTTGAGGAGTGTAGACGCAGTGGTTGGATAACGCTGATGAGTGTAGATGCAGTGGTCAGGTAACGCTGAGGAGTGTAGACGCAGTGGTCAGGTAATGTTGAGGAGTGTAGACGCAGTGGTCAGGTAATGTTGAGGAGTGTAGACGCAGTGGTCAGGTAATGTTGAGGAGTGTAGACGCAGTGGTTAGGTAATGTTGAGGAGTGTAGACGCAGTGGTCAGGTAATGTTGAGGAGTGTAGACGCAGTGGTCAGGTAACACTGAGGAGTGTAGACGCAGTGGTCAGGTAATGTTGAGGAGTGTAGACGCAGTGGTCAGGTAATGTTGAGGAGTGTAGATGCAGTGGTCAGGTAACGCTGAGGAGTGTAGACGCAGTGGTCAGGTAACGTTGAGGAGTGTAGACGCAGTGGTCAGGTAATGTTGAGGAGTGTAGACGCAGTGGTCAGGTAATGTTGAGGAGTGTAGACGCAGTGGTCAGGTAACGTTGAGGAGTGTAGACGCAGTGGTCAGGTAATGTTGAGGAGTGTAGACGCAGTGGTCAGGTAACGTTGAGGAGTGTAGACGCAGTGGTCAGGTAATGTTGAGGAGTGTAGACGCAGTGGTCAGGTAATGTTGAGGAGTGTAGACGCAGTGGTCAGGTAATGTTGAGGAGTGTAGACGCAGTGGTCAGGTAATGTTGAGGAGTGTAGACGCAGTGGTCAGGTAATGTTGAGGAGTGTAGACGCAGTGGTCAGGTAACGTTGAGGAGTGTAGACGCAGTGGTCAGGTAATGTTGAGGAGTGTAGACGCAGTGGTCAGGTAATGTTGAGGAGTGTAGACGCAGTGGTCAGGTAATGTTGAGGAGTGTAGACGCAGTGGTCAGGTAATGTTGAGGAGTGTAGACGCAGTGGTCAGGTAATGTTGAGGAGTGTAGACGCAGTGGTCAGGTAATGTTGAGGAGTGTAGACACAGTGGTCAGGTAACTGGTCAAGTAACGTTGAGGAGTGTAGATGCAGTGGTCGGGCAATTCTGAGAAGCATAGAAGCACTGGTCAAGTAATGTTGAGGAGTGTAGTCGCAGTGGTCAGGTAATGTTGAGGAGTGTAGTCGCAGTGGTCAGGTAACTGGTCAAGTAACATTGAGGAGTGCTCGGGTAGCATTCTGGAGTGTAGACTCAGTGGTCAGTAACATTGAGGAGTGTAGACGCAGTGGTCAGTAACATTGAGGAGTGTAGACGCAGTGGTCAGTAACATTGAGGAGTGTAGATGCAGTGGTCAGTAACATTGAGGAGTGTAGATGCAGTGGTCAGTAACATTGAGGAGTGTAGATGCAGTGGTCAGGCAAGGAAACTTAAAGCGGGGCTCCACCCTAAAGTGGAACTTCCGCTCATCGGAACCCTCCCCCCCCTTCCGGCGCCACAATTGGCACCTTTCAGGGGGGAGGGGGGTGCAGATACCTGTACAGTACAGGTATTTGCACCCACTTCCGGCATAAATATCCGCAGAATCTGCGGATATTTACACAACTTCCTGCGGGTCCCCCCACTGTTCGCTGGGAAACACACGGATCCCAGAGACAGCGGGGACCATCCTTATTGCGCAGCGCGATTCGCGCATTGCGCAGTTGGGAACCGGGACGTGAAGCCGCAAGGCTCCACTTCCTGATTCCCATACCGCAGATGGCGGCGGCAGCACCCGAGAGACGATCGAGAGATCGGTTTCGGATGCCGACATCGCGGGCGCGCTGGGCAGGTAAATGTCTTTATTTTAAAAGTCAGCAGCTGCTGTATTTGTAGCCGCTGACTTTAAAAAAAAAAAAAAAAACGACGGAACTCCCGCTTTAATGCAGCAAATGAAAAAGACAGCATGCTTACTTCCCTTCTACATTGGAAAGATGTCCAGCAGTGCCATCACCACAGAACTGGTGGAAACTAGTGGAACCCAGGTACACCCATCCACTGTCCGGAGAAGTCTGGAGGAAACCATTGGGACCTGGGTAACCCCATCTACTTTCCGGAGAAGTCTGGAGGAAACCATTGGGACCCAGTTACCCCAATCTACTGTCTGGAGAAGTCTGGAGGAAACCATTGGGACCCAGGTACACCCATCTACTGTCTGGAGAAGTCTGGAGGAAACCATTGGGACCCAGATACACCCATCTACAGTCTGGAGAAGTCTGGAGGAAACCATTGGGACCCAGATACACCCATCCACTGTCTGGAGAAGTCTGGTGGAAACCATTGGGACCTGGGTAGCCCCATCTACTGTCTGGAGAAGTCTGGAGGAAACCATTGGGACCCAGATACACCCATCCACTGTCTGGAGAAGTCTGGTGGAAACCATTGGGACCTGGGTAGCCCCATCTACTGTCTGGAGAAGTCTGGAGGAAACCATTGGGACCCAGGTACATCCATCTACTATCCGGAGAAGTCTGAAGGAAACCATTGGGACCCAAGTACACCCATCTACTGTCCGGAGAAGTCTGGTGGAAACCATTGGGACCTGGGTAACCCCATCTACTTTCCGGAGAAGTCTGGAGGAAACCATTGGGACCCAGTTACCCCAATCTACTGTCCGGAAAAGTCTGGCGGAAACCATTTGGACCTGGGTAACCCCATCTACTGTCTGGAGAAGTCTGGAGGAAACCATAGGGACCTGGGTAGCCCCATCTACTGTCTGGAGAAGTCTGGGGGAAACCATTGGGACCCAGGTACACCCATCCACTGTCTGGAGAAGTCCGGAGGAAACCATTGGGACCTGGGTAGCCCCATCTACTTTCCGGAAAAGTCTGGAGGAAACCATTGGGACCCAGGTACACCCATCCACTGTCCGGAGAAGTCTGGTGGAAACCATTGGGACCTGGGTAACCCCATCTACTTTCCGGAGAAGTCTGGAGGAAACCATTGGGACCCAGTTACCCCAATCTACTGTCTGGAGAAGTCTGGAGGAAACCATTGGGACCCAGGTACACCCATCTACTGTCTGGAGAAGTCTGGAGGAAACCATTGGGACCCAGATACACCCATCTACTGTCTGGAGAAGTCTGGAGGAAACCATTGGGACCCAGGTACACCCATCTACTGTCTGGAGAAGTCTGGAGGAAACCATTGGGACCCAGATACACCCATCCACTGTCTGGAGAAGTCTGGTGGAAACCATTGGGACCCGGGTAGCCCCATCTACTGTCTGGAGAAGTCTGGAGGAAACCATTGGGACCTGGGTAGCCCCATCTACTGTCTGGAGAAGTCTGGAGGAAACCATTGGGACCCAGGTACATCCATCTACTATCCGGAGAAGTCTGAAGGAAACCATTGGGACCCAAGTACACCCATCTACTGTCCGGAGAAGTCTGGTGGAAACCATTGGGACCTGGGTAACCCCATCTACTTTCTGGAGAAGTCTGGAGGAGACCATTGGGACCCAGTTACCCCAATCTACTGTCCGGAAAAGTCTGGCGGAAACCATTTGGACCTGGGTAACCCCATCTACTGTCTGGAGAAGTCTGGAGGAAACCATAGGGACCTGGGTAGCCCCATCTACTGTCTAGAGAAGTCTGGGGGAAACCATTGGGACCCAGGTACACCCATCCACTGTCTGGAGAAGTCCGGAGGAAACCATTGGGACCTGGGTAGCCCCATCTACTTTCCGGAAAAGTCTGGAGGAAACCATTGGGACCCAGTTACCCCAATCTACTGTCCGGAGAAGTCTGGAGGAAACCTTTGGGACCTGGGTAAGCCCATCTACTGTCTGGAGAAGTCTGGAGGAAACCATTGGGACCCAGGTACATCCATCTACTATCCGGAGAAGTCTGGAGGAAACCATTGGGACCTGGGTAGCCCCATCTACTGTCTGGAGAAGTCTGGAGGAAACCATTGGGACCCATGTACATCCATCTACTGTCCGGAGAAGTCTGGAGGAAACCATTGGGACCCATGTACATCCATCTACTGTCCGGAGAAGTCTGAAGGAAACCATTGGGACCCAAGTACACCCATCTACTGTCCAGAGAAGTCTGGCGGAAACCATTAGGACCTGGGTAACCCCATCTACTTTCCGGAGAAGTCTGGAGGAAACCATTGGGACCCAGTTACCCCAATCTACTGTCCGGAGAAGTCTGGAGGAAACCATTGGGACCTGGGTAACCCCATCTACTGTCTGAAGAAGTCTGGAGGAAACCATTGGGACCTGGGTAGCCCCATCTACTGTCTGGAGAAATCTGGAGGAAACCATTGGGACCTGGGTAACCCCATCTACTGTCCGGAGAAGTCTGGTGGAAACCAGTGTCACCCAGTTACACCCATCTAATGTCCAGAGAAGTCTGGTGGAAAACAGTGGGACCCGGGTACACCCATCTACTGTCAGGAAAAGTGGTCTTCATGGAAGAATTGCGGCCAAAAAGCCTCCGGCGTGGAAACAAGGCTAAGCCAGTCAACTATGCAGGAAAACATAGGAACCGGGTGGCAGAAAAACAGCAGCAGGTGCTCTGGACCGATGAGTCAAAAATGTGAAATATCTGGCTCTAGCAGGAGGCAGTTTGTTGGGGGAAGGGCTGGAGAGCGGTGCAATAATGAGTGTCTGCAGCCAACTGTGAAGCATGGTGGAGGCTCCAGGCGAAGTTTGGGGCTGCATTTCTGCAAATGGAGTTGGAGACTTGGCCAGAATCAATGGTGTCCTCAATGCTAAGAAACCCGGGCAGATACTTCTCCATCATGCCATACCATCAGGGAGGCGTGTGATTGGCACCAAATTTATTCTGCAGCAGGACAACCCCTCCCCCAAACATACAGCCAATGTCATTAAGAACTATCTTCAGTGTAAAGAAGAACAAGGAGTCCCGGAAGTGATGGTTTGGCCCCCACAGAGTCCTGATCTCACCATCATGGAGTCCGTCTGGAATGGAGGATTGGAGGCAGACGACATCCACAGAAGATCTGTGCTTAGATCTCCAGGATGTACCTAGAACAACCTACCTCAGAAAAGTAATAAAGGGGAAATCTCCCAACGGGGGCAGCTCTGGTGAGTTAGGTATTGCCTAATTTGTAGGGATTTCCTCTCACTTCCTGTTTGGCGATGGGACAGGAAGTGAAGGGTAATCTCCCCAATGGGACACAAATGTCAACAACAAAAAAAATCTGACCGGGGTTCTAACCCTCCCTTGCTCTATCCAAAATGAAAAAATAAAAAAAAAGTTTTGCCTCCAGTTCTACTTTAAGGACGGCTTTGCCCCGGGAGAATATCTGAAAACTGATCACATGTCGGGTGTTTGATCATGTCATTTTATTGAAACTTTTTTTCCGCCCTCTCCCCCCCACCGGGGTCAAGTGTCTTCTACAAAAGCCAATGTGATGTCTCTGCAGAGCTGACATGTCACACACTCCGGGCTCTGCAGCAGATCTATGTTTAGCACAGGAGAGGACGGATATCACATGGCCGGGGTCACTCCTGTGCCTGTTATCAGACACAACCCGCAGGAGTAATGAGCACAGGACTGATATCTGGAGTCACCTTGTGAGAGATCCTAACAAAGTATGAGGAGAGATGGAGGGAGGTGAGCGGAGGGTGAGGAGTCCTCTGGGTGTGAAGTCAGCACTCCTCCTCATCTCCATCATGATAGGTCAGATGTATTGAAGCCAAAGGATCGGCATGACACCAGGGCGACTTCCATTTTCAAAAAGAAAAATAAAATCTTGACAGGAGCTCTTTAAAGCTCCACTCCGGCCAAAACGCTTCTGCTCTATAAATAGATATGTGGTAACCGTGACCCCAAATGTGGCCGGACCGTGTAAAGGTCATCAGATATCTGCAACCGGCCTAAAGGGGAACTGACGCCAAAATGTTTTTGTTTTTTTAGTTATGGGGAGTGCAGGGAAGGGACTGAATTTTTTTTTATTATACAGGATTTATATTATTATTATTATTATTCAGAATTGATATCGCTATTATACAGGATTTATATTATTATTATTATTATACATGATTTATATTATTTTTAATATTATTATAACACAGGATTCATATTATTATTATTGCTATACAGGCTTTATATTATTATTATTTATTATTATTATTATTATTAATATAGTTATTATTATTCAGGATTTATATCACTATTTTACAGAATTTATATTATTATACAGGATTTATATTATTATAATACAGGATTTATGTTATTATTATTATTATTATTATAATAATACAGGATTTATATTATTATTATACAGGATTTATATTCTTGTTATTATTATACAGGATTTATATTCTTGTTATTATTATTATACAGGATATATATTATTATTGTTATTAATATTATTATTATTCAGGTTTTTTATTGCTATTATACAGGATTTATATTATTATTATGCAAGATTTATATTATTATTATTATCATTATTAATATTATTATTATTCAGGATTTAAATTGATATTATAGAGGATTTATATTATTGTTATTATCATTATTATACAGGATTTATATTATTGTACAGGATTTATATTATTATTAATACAGGATTTATATTATTATTAATAATAATATTACTATTATTCAGGATTTATATTGCTATTATACAGGATTTAAATTATTTTTATTATTATACAGGATTTATATTATTATTCAGGATTTATATTATTATTATTATTGTTTCTATTATTATTATTAATATTATTATTATTATTGTTGTTATTATTATTATTATTAAGGATGTATGTTGCTATTACTCAGAACTTAAATTATTATTATTATAAAGGACTTTTTTATTAATATTATTTATTATTCAGGATTTATATTGCTATTTTACAGGATTCATATTATTATTATAAAGGATTTATATTATTATGATTGTTTCTATCATCATTATTATTATTATTATTATTAATATGATTATTATTATTAAGGATTTATGTTACTATTACTATTATTCAGGATTTATATTGCTATTATACAGGATTTCAATTATTTTTATTATTATACAGGATTTATATTATTATTATTATTATTATTATTATTATTATTATTATTCAGGATTTATATTATTATTATTATTATTATTTTTTTCTATTATTATTATTATTACTATTATTAAGTATTTATGTTACTATTACTCAGAACTTATATTATTATTATTATTATAAAGGACTTTATTATTATTATTATTATTATTATTATTATTATTTATTCAGGATTTGTATTGCTATTATACAGGATTCTTATTATTATTATAAAGGATTTATATTATTATTATTGTTTCTATCATTACTATTATTATTATTAATATGATTATTATTATTAAGGATTTATGTTACTATTACTCAGAACTTATATTATTATTATTATAAAGGACGTTATTATTATTATTATTTATTATTCAGGATTTATATTGCCATTATACAGGATTCATATTATTATTATTAAGGATTTATGTTACTATTACTCAGAACTTATATTATTATTATTATAAAGGACGTTATTATTATTATTATTTATTATTCAGGATTTATATTGCCATTATACAGGATTCATATTATTATTATAAAGGATTTATATTATTATTATTTATTATTCAGGATTTATATTGCTATTATACAGGATTCATATTATTATTATTATTATTATTATTATTATTATTATTATTAAGGATTTATATTACTATTACTCAGAACTTATATTATTATTATTTTTATTATTATAAAGGACTTTTTTTATTATTATTATTATTATTATTATGCAGGATTTATATTATTATTATACAGGATTTATATAGCGCTAACAGTTTGCACAGCGCTTTACATTATAAAGGGGGACAGTACAATACATACACGAGGGTTGGAGGTAGAGATGTGCACAACGGAAAAAACTAATTTTGTTTCATTTCGGATTCCGTGGTTAAATGAATCGTTTTTTGTCATACTTGTTATGTTATATTTATATATTTGGATTCTGTAGATTTTTTTTTTTCTAACCGATTAAAAAAAAAAAAAAACTTTTCGAATTTCAGGAGATGGCTTTAGTCGTTTTCTATTGTATTCTATTCTCTTCTGTTCTATTGTATCCTTTTCTATTCGATTCTATTTATTTATATTCTGTTTCAATTCTATTCTATGCTAATTCTATTTATTTCAATTCCATTCTATTTTTATTCTCTTCTAGTTCATTCAATTCTACTCATCAAATCGAGCAGCAAAAACACGGCAGAAATGCACGCTTTGCGTTTTTTTTTTTGCAGCGGAGTCGCGTGGAAGCCGCCGAAGCCGGAATCTTCGTCTTCTTTCTCCTTTTATACCTTCCGGTATTTATCGCAATACGTTTCCATTTCCAATTCAAATCCATTTTCGAATTCAGACAATTTGTTACATTAATATTATTATTTTTTTATTTTTTTTTCGGATTCCTTGAAATCGGTAACTATTGCGATTGGGAAATTCGCATACATTTTCCCGAATAACGCAAATTTGGGCCGAAACCTTCGATTGGTAAGAAAACGAAGAACGTCTAGTAGGAGGGTCTTCCTCATGAGAGTCCTCAATCTGGAGAACAACCTTGAGATTTTTGATGTAGGGGGGGGGGGGGGGGGCGGGGACACCCAGTAACAGTCCCGGCAGGTTTCGCCCCCGCACCAGGAGGGCCGACTTAAGAAAGTCCTCCGCCTGCAGGGATCCCCCAATCAGCAGCAGCACGTGGAGCCTTGCTAGTGTTCTGTCAGCAGTCAGCCTTTTCACTCAGCAGCAGGACCATGAGAGAGAGAGAGAGAGACCCAATCATCACCCGCATCACATAGGCCACACCTCCCAACATTATGACATAGGAATGAGGGACACCTATTAGCAGAAGCATGTAGGCATAGGACACGCCCCCCCTGCCACGCCCATTTAAAGGAGAATTATTCAAAATAAACAGGTTGTTAAAGTGATTTTTGTAAGCACAATTATTCCTTTATACTGGCTTTTAAAATCTACAAATGCAGCCATTTAGAAATCGGATGAAAGGTTCATCACTAAGAAACGCTTTGAAAAAAAAAAAAAAGTGCATTTTATATTAAACTCTATGGATCAGACCAAAAATGGGGGACAAATGAGGAGGAAAGCGGGACCGAGGGACTTTGCTCCAAATCAGGCACAGTTGGGAGCTACCCTGTTTCCCCAAAAATAAGACCTAGCGTGATTATTGGTGATGGCTGCAATATAAGCCCTACCCCCCCAAAATAATCCCTACCCTGTTTCCCCCGAAAATAAGCCCTACCCTGAAAATAAGACCTACCACGTTTCCCCGAAAATAAGCCCTACCCTGAAAATAAGCCCTACCCTGAAAATAAGACCTACCACGTTTCCCCAAAAAATAAGCCCTACCCTGAAAATAAGACTTACAAGGACTTTAACTAGGGCTTATATTTTGGTGATATTTAATCACCGCTTGGGGGGGGGGGGGGGGTTATTAACCACTTCAGCCCCGGAAGATCTAGCTGCTGAATGACCGGGCCATTTTTTTTGCGATACGGCTCTGCGTCGCTTTAGCTGAGAATTGCGCGGTCATGCGGCGTGGCTCCCGAACAAAATTGACGTCCTTTTTTTTTCCCCCCCACAAATAGAGATTTCTTTTAGGGGTATTTGATCGCCTCTGCGGTTTTTTATTTTTCGTGCTGTAAGCAAAAAAAGAGCAACGATTTAAAAAAAACAAAAACATAATATTTTTTACTTTTTGCTACAGTAAATATCCCCATTTAAAAAAAAAAATTATAATAATTTTTCCTCAGTTTAGGTCGATACGAATTCTTCTACATATTTTTGGTTAAAAAAAAAAAATCGCAATAAGCGATTTGTGCAAAAGTTATAGCGTCTACAAAATAGGGGATAGATTTATAGCACTTTTATACTTCTTTTTTTACTAGTAATGGCAGCGATCTGCGATTTTTATCAGGACTGCGACATTGCGGCAGACACTTCAGACACTTTTGACACATTTTTGGGACCATAGACATCTATACAGCAATCAGTGCTATAAAAATGCATTGATTACTGTGTAAAGGTCACTGACAGGGAAGGGGTTAACACTAAGGGGCGATCAAGGGGTTAAGTGTGTTCCCTGTGTGTGTTCTAACTGTAGGGGGGAGGGAACTGATTAGAGGAAATTACAGATTGTGATTCCTAGCTATTAGGAACACACAATCTGTCTCTCCTCACAGAACAGTACAGGGATTTGTGTGTTTACAGACACACACGTGTCCCTGTTCTGCCTCTCGTGCCCGTGATTGCTCGTGGCCGGCGCCTGCTATCCCGATCCCATGAGCTGACGTGTAGCTAAGACGGTTTGTGGGATCGTGCTGACCTGCTGCGGAAAAATTACAGTGGCTAGTCGGCAAGCGGTTAAGCACTAATAGATGGCACTGATGAGTGGCATTGATAGGTGGCCTTGATAGGTGGCATTAATGGGTGGCATTGATAGATGGCTCTGATGTGGGGCATTAATAGATGGCACTGATGGGTAGCATTGATAGGTGGCACTGATGGGTGGCATTCATAGGTGGCATTGATGGGTAGCATTGATAGATGGCAATTATGGGTGGCATTGATAGGTGGCACTGGGATCAGGAGGGCACAATGCTGGGATCAGAAGGGCACAGTACTGTGATCAGGAGGACACAATGCTGGGATCAGGAGAGCACAATGCTGAGATCAGGAGGGCACAGTACTAGGATCAGGAGGGCACAGTACTGGGATCAGGAGGGCACAGTACTGGGATCAGGAGGACACAATGCTGGGATCAGGAGAGCACAATGCTGAGATCAGGAGGGCACAGTACTAGGATCAGGAGGGCACAGTACTGGGATCAGGAGGGCACAGTACTGGGATCAGGAGGACACAATGCTGGGATCAGGAGAGCACAATGCTGAGATCAGGAGGGCACAGTACTAGGATCAGGAGGGCACAGTACTGGGATCAGGAGGGCACAGTACTAGGATCAGGAGGGCACAGTACTGGGATCAGGAGGGCACAATGCTGTAATCAGGAGGGCACAGTACTGGGATCAGGAGGGCAGAGTACTAGGATCAGGAGGGCACAATACTGGGATCAGGAGGGCACAATGCTGTGATCAGGAGGGCACAGTACTGGGATCAGGAGGGCACAGCATTAGTAAAAAGCATGACTGTCCCGGCAAATCCGGGACAGTTGGCAAATATGTAATGCGAGATTATCAGGGGTCCCTGAGCAGTGCCCGGGAGTGCCCACGCATTCTGACAGCCCCCTCTATACCTACACAAGGGGCGTTCTGAAGTGATCGATCTGCAGGACTTCATTTTCTGACTAAAGTTCAACTTTATTGGGGAGCCGCACCCGGGCAGATCTGTGGATAGTGTTGGGGTTCGGTCACATGATCTATGATGTCATAGCAAATGTTTTATGTAAGGAAAGGTATATTATGTACGGAGATCACCGGAGGAACGGAACTGACTTACCAAACACTAAATAAATCATCTCGGCTCTGCGGCTGACGGGGATTCAGTTACCGGAAGACGTTACATTGTGTCCTCCACCGAATTCCGAGACGCAATTTATTTCTTTGTATTTCTTTGTTTGGGGTTCATCTGTAGCACCGGACACATCCCATAATAATGTGCCCATTACAGCAATGCGGTGCCATCCATTCCTAATGGCTCCCCACCACCCCTCGTGAAGGGGGTGAGGAGGGCACAGCACAGGGTCGAAGAGGGCACAGCACAGGGGCAAAGAGGGCACAGTACAGGGGTGAGGAGGGCACAGCACAGGGTCGAAGTGGGCACAGTACAGGGGTGAGGAGGGCACAGTACAGGAGCGAGGAGGGCACAACACAGGGGCAAAGAGGGCACAGTACAGGGGTGAGGAGGGCACAGCACAGGGTCGAAGTGGGCACAGTACAGGGGTGAGGAGGGCACAGTACAGGAGCGAGGAGGGCACAACACAGGGGCAAAGAGGGCACAGTACAGGGGTGAGGAGGGCACAGCACAGGGGTGAGGAGGGCACAGTACAGGGGCGAAGAGGGCACAGTACAGGGGTGAGGAGGGCACAGCACAGGGGTGAGGAGGGCACAGTACAGGGGCGAAGAGGGCACAGTACAGGGGTGAGGAGGGCACAGCACAGGGGTGAGGAGGGCACAGTACAGGGGCGAAGAGGGCACAGTACAGGGGCGAGGAGGGCCCCCAGAGCCCGCTTACATCAGAGTCCCCAGAGCCCACTTACATCAGGGTCCCCAGAGTCCCCTTACATCAGGGTCCCCAGAGCCCGCTTACACCAGGGTCCCCAGAGTCCCCTTACATCAGGGTCCCCAGAGCCCTCTTACATCAGGGTCCCCAGAGCCCCTTTACATCAGGGTCCCCAGAGCCCGCTTACATCAGAGTCCCCAGAGTCCCCTTACATCAGGGTCCCCAGAGCCCTCTTACATCAGGGTCCCCAGAGTCCCCTTACATCAGGGTCCCCAGAGCCCTCTTACATCAGGGTCCCCAGAGTCCCCTTACATCAGGGTCCCCAGAGCCCTCTTACATCAGGGTCCCCAGAGCCCTCTTACATCAGGGTCCCCAGAGTCCCCTTACATCAGGGTCCCCAGAGCCCTCTTACATCAGGGTCCCCAGAGTCCCCTTACATCAGGGTCCCCAGAGTCCCCTTACATCAGGGTCCCCAGAGCCCTCTTACATCAGGGTCCCCAGAGCCCACTTACACCAGGATCCCCAAAAGACCCTGACAGCAGGGTCCCCAGAGCCCATTCACATCCAATAGGGTCCCTAAAGTTAGAAGGGAAGAGCAGAGTGGGGCAGGGAGAGTGGAGAGGTGTAAGAAAATAATTGGGGTAGTGGAGGGGGGAGTATTGCGAAGACCCCCATCTCTTACATCTGGATCTGCTGCTTCTTATTGCAGCAGTCAGCTACAGGACAGGTGGAAACTGGAAGGCTGGGCAATGGGACCGGACAGGTTTGGAGGAGGACCTTCCTCCTCCTCCACCTCTGAATGCTGGGGCCTGGGGGAGTGGCAAGCACATGGTCGGTTTCTAGGACATGGGCGGTCCTAGCAACCAAACCTGTCGTACATTTGGGGACGGCTCTGACGCCTGCGCTGTTGCTGAGCGGTGTGGCTGTAGCAGCCGAGACGCTGACTGGGTATTTGGGCAGGATGCTCGGCGGGGGTGGGGTTTGGACCCAGCAACAACCGGGCATGGCTGCGCCCTAGGCGGCTGCCTAGTCAGCCTTGTAGTAGCGCCAGCCTCGGTTATTAGCATGTCAGCTGATAGAATTATTCCAAGCAGAACAGCCAGGCGACCAGCATTTCCACAAGGAAATCAGTGGTAGCGCCCCTCCGCCATTTTTTTTTTTGAATGACAGGTTCACTTTAAGTCAATCACATCGGAGACGTCTGTAGAAGAATCAGGGGGCTCATTTACATATCGCCTTGTATTGGGGGGGCCGATACACCCAAAACGCCTCGAAACGGGCGTGTTTTTTTTTTTATGGCGGCGCTGACTTTTGGCGCTCGGCGTTATGGCACTTGCAATGGACGTCGCTGCAACACAAAAGGTCTAACTGGCCCTTTAGGGTTCGTTCGCTCCGCAGTCCGCGAGCTTTCTGCACGGAAACGCAGAGCTGGCGGAAGATCCGCGTAAAAGACGTCCCCGAAATACTCGCGTTTAGACGCAGAAAATTCTCCTTTCGTTCCAATAAATGACTAAACGCGCGTCTTTCTGTGCGGATAGAACCCGCGGATCTGTGCGGCGCGGCCTGAGATTTTTTGCTAAACGCAGCGCACGATTTTGATGCAGACGCAGAAAAATGGGATATGAAAGCAAATTCACCAATGTGTGTGGAGATAATTGGGGTGCAGGACAGGGGGACGTGTGGGGGGGGGGGGGGGGGGGGCAGGAAAAAGTTTGGAAACTTTTGTAAACTTCTGCCTTGTCCTATTGGAGGGTTCAGGCAGATTATACCCCCCCCCCCAATCCATCCATCCATCCATGCACCCCCCCCCCCCCCCCCCCTTTACACACTCGGCTCCTCCCACACACTAGAAGTAGTCCGGTGGAGTGGGCGGGGATTGTCCGGAGCTGCCTTGCGCTGTGATTGGCGGAGGGTCTCCATGGTGACAGAACGCTGACCCAGCGCTCTACAAAGAGAAGTTTTCTACTCGGTCCGCCGGAGAACGATAATGATGATCGATCCCGAGAAATCCGACCCGATCCCCGGAGACCCCCCGATCCCCGGAGACCCCCCGATCCCCGGAGACACCCCGATCCCCGGAGACCCTCCGAAATATGAGCTGAGCCTCGAGATCCGGAGGAGGAATGTCTTCGTCACCCAACTGGAGGAGAACCGGTCAGACCCCCCCCTCCCCCCAATATATCTCCACTGATACCCCTCCCCCATCTACAATTATACCCCCCATCTTAAAAAAAATACCCCCCAAATATATCCCCCTCCCCAAAATATACCCCCCCCCCCCCCCAGTATTTCCCCTCCTTCATCCACACTGATAACCCCTCCCCCTCAAAATATACCCCCTCCATCTCACTCGATACCCCCCAAATATACTCCCATCTCCAATTATACCCCCCCAATATATCCCCCCTTCACCCCCAAATATACTCCCCTTCATCCCCACTGATACCCCACCTTCATCCCCACTGATACCCCCCCTTCATCTCCACTGATACCCCCCCTTCATCTCCACTGATACCCCCCCTTCATCTCCACTGATACCCCCCCTTCATCTCCACTGATACCCCTCCTTCATCTCCACTGATACCCCTCCTTCATCTCCACTGATACCCCTCCTTCATCTCCACTGATACCCCTCCTTCATCTCCACTGATACCCCTCCTTCATCTCCACTGATACCCCTCCTTCATCTCCACTGATACCCCTCTTCATCTCCTCTTCGTCTCCACTGATACCCCCTTCATCTCCACTGATACCCCCCTTCATCTCCACTGATACCCCCCCTTCATCTCCACTGATACCCCCTTCATCTCCACTGATACCCCTCCTTCATCTCCATTGATACCCCTCCTTCATCTCCACTGATACCCCCTTCATCTCCACTGATACTCCTCCTTCATCTTCACTGATACCCCTTCATCTCCACTGATACCCCTCCTTCATCTCCACTGATACCCCTCCTTCATCTCCACTGATACCCCCCCTTCATCTCCACTGATACCCCCCCTTCATCTCCACTGATACCCCCCTTCATCTCCACTGATACCCCCCCTTCATCTCCACTGATACCCCCCCTTCATCTCCACTGATACCCCCTTCATCTCCACTGATACCCCTCCTTCATCTCCATTGATACCCCTCCTTCATCTCCACTGATACCCCCTTCATCTCCACTGATACTCCTCCTTCATCTTCACTGATACCCCTTCATCTCCACTGATACCCCCTTCATCTCCACTGATACCCCCCTTCATCTCCACTGATACCCCCTTCATCTCCACTGATACCCCTCCTTCATCTCCATTGATACCCCTCCTTCATCTCCACTGATACCCCCTTCATCTCCACTGATACTCCTCCTTCATCTTCACTGATACCCCCTTCATCTCCACTGATACCCCTCCTTCATCTCCACTGATACCCCCCCTTTCATCTTCACTGATACCCCCCTTTCATCTTCACTGATACCCCCAAAATATACCCCCCTTCACCTCCACTGATACCCCCAAATATATTCCCCTGTTCATCTCCACTGAGGAGTTGTGTGTGAATGAGCCCCTTAGCAGTCGTGTGATTGGATGCCCTCAGTACGGGCATTTTCACGAGGCGGGTTGGGGGGTGCTGTGCCCGGAATGTGGTGGTGACCCCCCCCCCCGATTGATATCTCAGCCCCACGGTGTAACGTTATGAGGATTCCCTGCCCATGTTCAAACTTTGTTTTTCAGGGAAGAGGAGGATGAAGACGTCACACAAATACCCATAATAAAGGAGGTGAGTGGCGGAGCGTCATCATGAGATACATTGTGTGTCGTGTTATTTGTGACTCTTCCAGGTATTTATTCCCACTCACAGAGATAACACCCCTCCCCCCACAACGCCTTCATCTGATTTTCTCTGCAGAAGGATGGTGCCGGCTTTGTTTCATCCAGTTCTTACTTGTATTCACAAATGTCTGACACAGATCAGCCCCTGCTGCAGCCTCACACCTTGTGACTTGCTGCAACCTCTGATCACAAGGGAGGAAAAGGAGACTGAGGAAATGCTTCCTCCTGCCTGCAGCTGAATGATGAAATCATCTCAGCCTAGGCACAGTCACTGACTGGAGCTCTGTCATGCTGTTTGAACGATGAAAGGTGGAGTTTTTCTGGAAAGATTCTCCGGTTGCTGTCGGGGATTTATCTATTTAGACATGGGCAGTACCTGAAATGTCCACAAGAGGATTAGTGGGGGGGGGGGGGGGCTTTGGGGTATGCCACTACCAGAGCAGAATGACTGGAAATTGTCTGCACTTCCCCTATTATGCCCAGAACCCGCCTATATCTGACACCATTTTTCTGCTGGAGTCCAGGCTGCCGGCAAGATTTTGGACCGAAGTAAAAACACTCTGCAGAAGACGCTGGTCCTGAAAAAAGAGGTGGAGTACGACCGCATCAGCGAGGAACTGGTGAGCAAAAGGCAGGAGTTCAGCGAGCGCATCCGGGAGCTGGAAGCGCGGAGGGAGGAGTTTAAGCTGAAAGAGAAAGAGGTGAGGAAACTACATGACATACTCCTGACCCCTCTGTGTGTTACCTACTCCTGACCCCTGCACTCTGTACAGTACAAACTCCTGACCCTCTGTGTGTTACCTACTCCTGACCCCTGCACTCTGTACAGTACATACTCCTGACCCCTGCACTCTCTACCCCTCCATCAGATGATAGGCACCCTGTCTCTGCCCTTCCATCAGATGATGGGCACCCTGTCTCTGGCCCTCCATCAGGTGATGGGCACCCTGTCTCTGCCCCTCCATCAGGTGATGGGCACCCTGTCTCTGCCCCTCCATCAGATGACGGACACACTGTCTCTGCCCCTCCCTCAGATGATAGGCACCCTGTTTCTGCCCCTCCATCAGGTGATAGGCACCCTGTCTCTGCCCCTCCATCAGGTGATAGGCACCCTGTTTCTGCCCCTCCATCAGGTGATAGGCACCTGTTTCTGCCCCTCCATCAGGTGATAGGCACCCTGTCTCTGCCCCTCCATCAGGTGATAGGCACCCTGTCTCTGCCCCTCCATCAGGTGATAGGCACCCTGTTTCTGCCCCTCCATCAGGTGATAGGCACCCTGTCTCTGCCCCTCCATCAGATGATGGGCACCCTGTCTCTGCCCCTCCATCAGGTGATGGGCACCCTGTCTCTGCCCCTCCCTCAGATGATGGGCACCCTGTCTCTGCCCCTCCATCACATAACTAGCGCCATTTTTATGCATTTATCTCACAGTTTCCTCTGTATTTTCCCGGATGTAACTCTACCTGAATTCCTTATCCGCAGTATGGAGAGAAAGCCGAGAAGTTCGAAAAGTTCCTAAAGGACGGCGAAGCCAAACAGCGGCGGGCGATGGTGAGATACCAAGCCGAGTCCCGGCAGAACGATCTGCGCAAAACTGAGATCCAACAACTGGCCGAGCGACTCGAAGAGAAGAGAGTCAGGTAGGTTATCCTGTGCAACTCAATATGAGGGGGAGGGGCTACTGACCACTTACCTGGGATGGAACCATGGCTCCATGTGACTACCCAGAACTACCCCTCCCCTCACTGAGCCACCGTGTCTTCTACCCCTCCCCTCACCGAGCCACCGCCTCTTCTACCCCTCCCCTCACCAAGCCACCGCCTCTTCTACCCCTCACCGAGCCACCGCGTCTTCTACCCCTCCCCTAACCGAGCCACCGCGTCTTCTACCCCTCCCCTCACCGAGCCACCGCCTCTTCTACCCCTCCCCTCATCGAGCCACCGCGTCTTCTACCCCTCCCCTCACCGAGCCACCGCCTCTTCTACCCCTCCCCTCACCAAGCCACCGCCTCTTCTACCCCTCACTGAGCCACCGCGTCTTCTACCCCTCCCCTAACCGAGCCACCGCTTCTTCTACCCCTCCCCTCACCGAGCCACCGCCTCTTCTACCCCTCCCCTCACTGAGCCACCATGTCTTCTACCCCTCCCCTCACCGAGCCACCGCCTCTTCTACCCCTCACCGAGCCACCGCGTCTTCTACCCCTCCCCTAACCAAGCCACCGCCTCTTCTACCCCTCCCCTCACCGAGCCACCGCCTCTTCTACCCCTCCTGTCACCGAGCCACCGCCTCTTCTACCCCTCCCCTCACCGAGCCACCGCCTCTTCTACCCCTCCCCTCACCGAGCCACCGCGTCTTCTACCCCTCCCCTCACCGAGCCACCGCCTCTTCTACCCCTCCCCTCACCGAGCCACCGCCTCTTCTACCCCTCCCCTCACCGAGCCACCGCCTCTTCTACCCCTCCCCTCACCAAGCCACCACCTCTTCTACCCCTCCCCTCACCGAGCCACCGCCTCTTCTACCCCTCCCCTCACCTAGCCACCGCCTCTTCTACCGCTCACCTCACCGAGCCACCGCCTCTTCTACCCCTCCCCTCACCGAGCCACCGCCTCTTCTACCCCTCCCCTCACCGAGCCACCGCCTCTTCTACCCCTCCCCTCACCGAGCCACCGCCTCTTCTACCGCTCACCTCACCGAGCCACCGCCTCTTCTACCCCTCCCCTCACCGAGCCACCGCCTCTTCTACCCCTCCACTCACCGAGCCACCACCTCTTCTACCCCTCCCGTCACCGAGCCACCACCTCTTCTACCCCTCCCCTCACCGAGCCACCGCCTCTTCTACCCCTCCCCTCACCGAGCCACCGCGTCTTCTACCCCTCCCCTCACCTAGCCACCGCCTCTTCTACCCCTCCCCTCACCGAGCCACCGCGTCTTCTACCCTCCCCTCACCGAGCCACCGCCTCTTCTACCCCTCCCCTCACCGAGCCACCGCCTCTTCTACCCCTCCCCTCACCGAGCCACCGCCTCTTCTACCCCTCCCCTCACCGAGCCACCGCCTCTTCTACCCCTCCACTCACCGAGCCACCGCCTCTTCTACCCCTCCCCTCACCGAGCCACCGCCTCTTCTACCCCTACCCTCACCGAGCCACCTCCTCTTCTACCCCTCCCCCCACCGAGCCACCGCCTCTTCTACCCCCTCACCAAGCCACCACCTCTTCTACCCCTCCCCTCACTGAGCCACCGCCTCTTCTATCCCCTCACCAAGCCACCGCCTCTTCTACCCCTCCCCTCACCGAGCCACCTCCTCTTCTACCCCTCCCCTCACCGAGCCACCGCCTCTTCTACCCCCTCACCAAGCCACCGCCTCTTCTACCCCTCCCCTCACTGAGCCACCGCCTCTTCTACCCCCTCACCAAGCCACCGCCTCTCCTACCCCTCCCCTCACTGAGCCACCTCCTCTTCTACCCCTCCCCTCACCGAGCCACCGCCTCTTCTACCCCTCCCCTCACCGAGCCACCGCCTCTTCTACCCCTCCCCTCACCGAGCCACCGCCTCTTCTACCCCTCCACTCACCGAGCCACCGCCTCTTCTACCCCTCCCCTCACCGAGCCACCGCCTCTTCTACCCCTCCCCTCACCGAGCCACCTCCTCTTCTACCCCTCCCCCCACCGAGCCACCGCCTCTTCTACCCCCTCACCAAGCCACCACCTCTTCTACCCCTCCCCTCACTGAGCCACCGCCTCTTCTATCCCCTCACCAAGCCACCGCCTCTTCTACCCCTCCCCTCACCGAGCCACCTCCTCCTCTACCCCTCCCCTCACCGAGCCACCTCCTCTTCTACCCCTCCCCTCACCGAGCCACCGCCTCTTCTACCCCCTCACCAAGCCACCGCCTCTTCTACCCCTCCCCTCACTGAGCCACCGCCTTTTCTACCCCCTCACCAAGCCACCGCCTCTTCTACCCCTCCCCTCACTGAGCCACCTCCTCTTCTACCCCCTCACCAAGCCACCGCCTCTTCTACCCCTCCCCTCACTGAGCCACCTCCTCTTCTACCCCTCCCCTCACTGAGCCACCGCCTTTTCTACCCCCTCACCAAGCCACCGCCTCTTCTACCCCTCCCCTCACTGAGCCACCTCCTCTTCTACCCCCTCACCGAGCCACCGCCTCTTCTACCCCCTCACCGAGCCACCTCCTCATTGACTATCTGCAGTGAGGACATTGATGGGAAAGCTCCGGAATGAGGAATAATATAAAATCTTTTCTCCTCCTGCAGACAGCGGACGCTCCATGAACGGGTGAAGAGGAATAAAATCTACGAGGAGTTCTTGTTACAGATGGTGGAGAAAGTCCCGGACAGTAAGTGATCGGTGACCGGAACCGCCCTGTAATCGTTTGTCATCAGTTTATAAATGTATCCATATAAAGGATGAATAGTAAAATTGTCCATTAGGGAGAAGAGGGGAGGATGGGGGCGTGGTCACAACCTGACTATATAGGTAGAGCTGCACAATCCGGGCCTCGCATTTCTCAGCAGGGCAGGTATTGCACCAATGCTTCATGTTGGACCTGATCTGATGGAGTTTCCTCTCTTCCCCCTCGGTGATTAGATTATTTGGAGTACGGTGTGGATTCTCCGGTGAAAGCCATTATCAGACGCTACGAGACTCTGTTCCTAACCAATGAGAATCTGGTGAATAATCTGACGGTCCTCGCCGATGAAAACGAGAGCGCGCAGTACAGCCTGGAGGCGCTGAAGAGGCAACACGACACGGCGAAGCTGGTAATCACACTGCCTGCCCGACTCTGCTTCCCGACAGTGCTGTCAGCTGCTGCTTGTTTTTTCTCTTCTCTCTCCAGAAGGTTGGCGCCATCTTTGTTCAGACATCACTCAGGGTCACCCCCCTACTTTCTGATCTGAGATGCCGCTTTAGAGATCAGACAATCATGTAAAAACCTGGTGCCTGTTCTTGGACAGACCAGCCCCTGCTGCGTCCATTTTTTCGGAAATTCGAAAATTCGGATTTTCACATTTTCCGAATTTCCGGAATTCGAAAAAAATGTGAAAATCGGAAAAAAAGGAAGAAGATCAGTAAAATGTGAAATAATAACTAACTATTAAATTATAGGCATTGGGATTTCCTTTCAAATTCGACTGTTTGTGAACATAACGAATTTATCCGAAGTTACGTATTATCTGAAATAACGAATGTCGCATCTAAACGAATGGAACATAACGATCTAATAATAATAAATAATAAAACCTTTTTTATTATTATTAATTTGTTCCGTTCCATTTGTTTAGATGCGGTATTCGTAATTTCAGATAATTCGTAATTTTGGATAAATACGTATTCATTCACAAAACGCCCAAATTTGAAAGGAAATTCCAATTTAATTATTTATTTAACAGTTCGTTATTATTTCAAATTTTACTGATTCGGACTCGAAATGTGAAAATCCGAAGATTCTGATTTTTCGAATTTTCCGAATTTTCGGAATTAAATTTTTTTTTTTTTTAAATCGGAAAAAAGAAAGAAAATCAGTAGAATTTGAAATAATAACTAACTATTTGAAAGGAAATTCCAATTTAATTATTTATTTAACAGTTAGTTATTATTTCAAATTTTACTGACTTTCTTTTTTTTTCAGATTTTCAAATTTTTTCAAATTCCGAAGAATTCAGACTTTTTTTGATTTTTAAAATTTTTCGAATTCCGAAAAATTCAGACTTCGAAAATTTGGAAAATTAGAAAATCCGAAAATTCGGATTTTCTAATTTTCGGAATACGGAAAAAAGAAAAAAATCGGAAAAAAAGAAAGAAAATCAGTAAAATTTGAAATAATAACTAACTGTTTGAAAGGAAATTCCAATTTAATTATTTATTTAACAGTTAGTTATTATTTCAAATTTTACTGACTTTCTTTTTTTTTTCAGATTTTCAAATTTTTTCAAATTCCGAAGAATTCAGACTTCGAAAATTTGGAAAATTAGAAAATCCGAAAATTCAGATTTTTCAAATTTTCCGTATTTTTGGAATCCGAATTTTCGGAATTTGAAAAAAATTAAAAAATCGGAAAAAAGAAAGAAAATCAGTAAAATTTGAAATAATAACTAACTGAAAGGAAATTCCAATTTAATTATTTATTTAACAGTTAGTTATTATTTAAAATTTTACTGATTTTCTTTCTTTTTTCCGATTTTCGAATTTTTTCGAATTCCAAATAATTCAGACTTCGAAAATTTGGAAAGTTTGAAAATCCAAAAATTCGGATTTTCTAATTTTCCAGATTTCCCAATTTTCAAAATCCGAATTTTTGGAATTCGAAAAAAAAAAAAAAAATAATAATAAATAAATAAAATAATAATAATAAATAAATAATAAAAGAAAATTAAAAATAATATTAATAAATAAATAAAATAATAAATAAATAATAAATAAAATAATAATAACTAACTGTTTGAAAGGAAATTCCAATTTAATTATTTATTTAACAGTTAGTTATTATTTCAAATTTTACAGATTTTCTTTCTTTTTTCCGATTTTTGAATTTTTTCGAATTCCGAAAATTCAGATTTCTGAAAATCTGAATCTTTGGATTTTCAAATTTTCCAAATTTTTGAAGTCCGAAAAGAAAGAAAATCAGTAAAATTTGAAATAATAACTAACTGTTAAATAAATAATTAAATTGGAATTTCCTTTAAAATTTGGCCGTTTTGTGAACGTAACGAAAACGAATTTTATCTGAAGTTACGAATTATCCGAAATAACGAATACCGAATACATAACAAATGAAACAGAATGAATTAATAATAAGGTTTTTTTATTATTTATTATTATTAGATCATTACGTTCCATTCGTTTAGATGCGGCGTTCGTTATTTCAGATAATTTGTAACTTCGGATAAATTTGTTACGTTCACAAACAGCCGAATTTGAAAGGAAATCCCAATACCTATAATTTAATAGTTATTATTTTGAATTTTACAGATTTTTATTAAACTTTTTCAGATTTTAAAATTTTCAGATTTTTGAATTTTTTAATTTCCGGAAATATCAAAATTCAGGAAGTAAACGAACTGCACATGTCTAATACAAAGCCCGTGCCATCTCTCGGGCATTAAAGCCCACACAAAGGGGTGCCAGGAGGTGGCGCTGAGGGGTTCAGGTGCTGTACATTTTTTAGTTGTTCTCTCTGCAGGAGACTGCGGCTGCACCCGGCCCCCTCCCCTCCCCCGCAGGTATTTTGTTGCCATGAAGTGAGCAGGCGGAACGCCGCTATAATTGCTTCCTTTGTTGTGCAATTCCGCCCTGAGAATTGAGCAATCTGTGTGCTGACAATGAAAGGATTACCGGCGCTGGCGTGGAATTGGACGCGGCGTGTTTCACATTCACCATTTATTACTGGATACAAATGTAACTGAATTCTTTATACAAAGATACAGTGAGGACAATGGGGGGAATGGAAACCGGTTCCCTCCCGCAGCTTCCGAACCCACGGGGAGGAGCGCTGAGCTCAGCGACCACATTGCGCCCCCCCCAGCAATTGCTCGATCCGTGTTGTCACCTTCGATCGCCCACATTGTATAGAAGGAGCGCACCCCACAAAACGCTTATTGTATATGAAGGGGCGCATTTCGTTCATTATATAGGGGCAGATTTATAAAGCGGCCGATGTGATATTCACCGCAGGTGAATCCTACCCGTACTTGGGATTTGTAACCTTCGGTCACCATGTTTGGTGAATGTCACATTCACTGCTAATAAATTTACCCCTAAAGGCCCACCATACACACGATCCGAAAGTCGGGCCAAAGATTCCGCTTTTGATGCGATCGTATGCTAATCAGATCGTTAGTACACAGCATGCGATTCCGCTACAGTCCCATGTGTTTTATTTGATTGTTAATATACATTTATGGTGCTCTAGAATATTGGCACTAGATAGAGGTGTGAGGGGCTATTATTCAACTTTATTTTATTTATATTAATATTATTATTCAGGGTTATTATTATTAATATTACTATTATACAGGATATATTATTATTATTATTATTATTATTATTATTATTATAATACAGGGTTTATATTTTTTATTGTTATTATTATTATATGAGATCTATATTATAATTTAAGATGTATATTATTTAAGGTTATTATTTTTAATATTACTATTATAAAGGATATATATTATTATTATGTTTATTATTATTATAATACAGGGTTTATGTTCTTTTTATTATTATCATTATTATTATTATTATTATTATTATTATTATATAAGATCTATATTATAATTCAAGATTTTTAATATTCAGGTCTATATTATAATTTAAAATGTATATTATTCAAGGTTATTATTTTTAATATTACTATTATACAGGATTTATATTATTATATTTATTATTATTATTATTATTTTTATTATAATGCTGGGTTTATATTTATTATTATTATTATTATAATGCAGGGTTTATATTTATTTTTATGATTATTATTATTATTATTTTATGAGATCTATATTATAATTCAAGATTTTGATTATTCAGTTCTATATTTTAATTTAAGATGTATATTATGCAAGGTTATTATTTTTATATTACTATTATACAAAAATTATATTATTATTATTATTATTATTATTATTATTCAGGGTTTATATTATTAAAGATATTTTTTATTTTTCAGGATTTATGTTTTTATTATTCAGGATTATATTTATTCTTCTGGATTTATGTTATTATTTTTTTATATTATTATTAGGGGTTATTATTATGAATATTACTATTATACAGGATTTATATTATTATGTTTATTATTATTATTATTATAATACAGGGTTTATATATTTTTTATTATTATTATTATTATATGCCATTTATATTATAATTTAAGATTTTTATCATTCAGGTCTATATTATAATTTAAAATG
The DNA here is from genome assembly GCF_037356315.1 of Lithobates pipiens. Taxonomy (NCBI): domain Eukaryota; kingdom Metazoa; phylum Chordata; class Amphibia; order Anura; family Ranidae; genus Lithobates; species Lithobates pipiens. The sequence continues at coordinate 3,927,529 of NW_027507825.1, forward strand.
TATATTATTCAAGGTTATTATTTTTAATATTACTATTATACAGGATTTATATTATTATTATTAGTTTTATTATTATTATTATTATAATACAGAGTTTATATTTATTATTATTATTATTATATGAGAACTATATTATAATTCAAGATTTAGATTAATCAGGTCTATATTATAATTCAAGATTTAGATTAATCAGGGATATTAATATTATTATTATTATACAGGGTTCATATTATTATTATTATAATTATTATTATTATTATTATATGAGATCTATATTATAATTCAAGATTTTTATTATTCAGGTCTATATTATAATTTAAGATGTATATTATGCAAGGTTATTATGTTTATTATTACTATTATACAGGATTTATATTATTATTATTAGGTTTTTTATTATTATTATTATATGAGATCTATATTATAATTCAAGATTTAGATTATTCAGGGTTATTATTTTTAATATTACTACTATACGGAATTTATATTATTATTATTATTATTATTCAGGCTCTATATTATTAAAGATATTATTTTTAATTTTTCAGGGTTTATGCTTTTATTATTCAGGATTATTTTTGTTCTTCTGGATTTATGTTCTTATTTTTTATTATTATTATTATTCTGGATTATTATTCTAAGGCCTCTTGCACACTGCAGCTTTTTTTTGGTTTGTTTTTAACTGATCTAAAACGTATCCCGTTATTTACAAGCCGGTTTGTGTCCGCAGACGATGACCAGCGAGCTCTCCCGGCTGCAGTTGGACTACGACCGGCTACAGGAGAAGAGCAAACAGCTGGAACTCACCTTCAACCTGGAGAAGAGCCAGTTCAGGAACCAGGTCAGTCAGCGGGGCAATTAAAGCAAAACTCCGGGATAGGCAATATTGGGGAGGCGTGTCTCAGCCCCCGCCAATAATCCCGGTATTTCCTGTGATCATCAGCTCCATCTAGTGGCCATAATTCAGCATTTTCCTGACATACAGAAACCAGGAAAATACCACATTATAGCCACTAGATGGCGCTGACATTCACAGGAAATGCACAGATTAGACGGAGGTTTCGGGGGGGGGGGGGGGGGGTGTTCCCAGAGCATTTTGCTCAGCTTTATGTGCCATTAGGAGTGTAATGGATGGGGGAGGGGCGGGGTTCGTGTTTCGTGATTGAATTGATGAAGAACTTTCCATTCTCTTCAATCCGCAGAGCGTGGAGATCGGGAGCCTGCTATTGGCTGTGATTAACCTGGCTGAGCAGTGCCAGATGAAGCATTATGGACCTCTGGCCGAAGTGGACCTCACCGAGAAACTGGACATGGTCAAAGTGAGAGCCGAATCTACGCTGAGCATTGCCGGTTCAGATTATGAGGACTTTTGTTTTAATGTCAAAGCTAAAAATGAAACACGGAACTCCACCCCGACCTCCACCCCGACCTCCACCCCGACCTCCACCCCGACCTCCACACTGACCTCCACACTGACCTCCATACCGACCTCCACCCCGACCTCCACACTGACCTCTACACAGACCTCCACACTGACCTCCACACCGACCATCATACTGACCTCCACACTGACCTCCATACCGACCTCCACCCCGACCTCCATACCGACCTCCATACCGACCTCCATATCGACCTCCACACTGACCTCCATACTGACCTCCACCCCGACCTCCACACTGACCTCCACCCCGACCTCCACACCGACCTCCACCCCGACCTCCATACCGACCTCCACACTGACCTCCACCCCGACCTCCACCCTGACCTCCACACTGACCTCCATACTGACCTCCACCCCGACCTCCACACTGACCTCCACCCCGACCTCCACACCGACCTCCACACCGACCTCCACACCGACCTCCACACTGACCTCCATACCGACCTCCATACCGACCTCCATACCGACCTCCACACTGACCTCCACACCGACCTCCACACCGACCTCCACACCGACCTCCACACCGACCTCCACACCGACCTCCACACAGACCTCCACACCGACCATCATAGCGACCTCCATATCGACCATCATACAGACCTCCACACCGACCTCCACACAGACCTCCATACCGACCATCATACAGACCTCCATACCGACCATCATACAGACCTCCACACAGACCTCCACACCGACCATCATACAGACCTCCACACCGACCTCCACACAGACCTCCACACCGACCATCATACAGACCTCCACACCGACCTCCACACAGACCTCCATACCGACCATCATACAGACCTCCACACAGACCTCCACACCGACCTCCACACCGACCATCATACAGAACTCCATACCGGCCATCATGCAGACCTCCACACAGACCTCCATACCGACCTCCACACTGACCTCCACACCGACCTCCACACCGACCTCCACACCGACCTCCACACCGACCTCCACACAGACCTCCACACAGACCTCCACACCGACCATCATAGCGACCTCCATATCGACCATCATACAGACCTCCACACCGACCTCCACACAGACCTCCATACCGACCATCATACAGACCTCCATACAGACCTCCATACCGACCATCATACAGACCTCCACACAGACCTCCACACCGACCTCCACACCGACCATCATACAGACCTCCACACCGACCTCCACACAGACCTCCACACCGACCATCATACAGACCTCCACACCGACCTCCACACAGACCTCCATACCGACCATCATACAGACCTCCACACAGACCTCCACACCGACCTCCACACCGACCATCATACAGAACTCCATACCGGCCATCATGCAGACCTCCACACAGACCTCCATACCGACCTCCATACAGACCTCCATACCGGCCATCATACAGACCTCCATACAGACCCCCTAACCGACCATAATTCAGACCTCCATACAGACCTCCATACAGGGCTCTATACAGACCTCCACACCGACCTCCATACAGACTGTGATACAGACCTTCATACAGATCTCCACAAAGATCCCCATACACATCTTCATAGAGGCCTTTATACAGATATCCAGAGACCTCCATACAGGCCTTTATACAGACTTCCATAAAGATCTCCATACAGATCTCCACAAAGATTTCCATACAGACCTCCATACAGACCATCATACAGACCTCCAGCAAAAAAAATGTCAGTCATGTGGGAATTATACCGGGGGAGGGGGTCATTTTTGGTTGTATTCTTTTAGTTGCATACTCGTTATCCCTTAACTCTCTGTATTACACACTCCTGACCCCTGCACCCTCTGTTATATGCACTCCTGACCCCTGTACTCTATGTACATTATTATATACTCCTGAGTCCTGCACTGTCTGTATTACACACTTCTGACCACTGCACTCTCTGTATTACACACTCCTGACCCCTGTCCCCTCTGTATTACACACTCCTGACCCCTGCAATCTCTCTGTATTACACACTCCTGACCCCTGCACTGTCTGTATTACACACTCCTGACCCCTGCACTCTCTGTATTACACACTCCTGACCCCTGCCCCCTCTGTATTACACACTCCTGACCCCTGCAATCTCTCTGTATTACACACTCCTAACCCTGCACTCTCTGTATTACACACTCCTGATCCCTGCATCCTCCGCATTACACACTCCTGACCCCTGCACCCTCTGTTATATGCACTCCTTACCCCTGCACTCTATGTACATTATTATATACTCCTTAATCCTGCACTCTAATGTACATTATATACTCCTGAGCCCTGCACTCCTATGTACATTATAGACTCCTGAAGGTAGGTTGTCTGCAGAAAAGTACTGTATATGTAATAGAAGACTTTGATTTTTTTTCAGTAATTGTGATTTGTAAGTGTCCATTTTATTTAGTCATGGCCCCCATAAGCCCCTCCCACTGAAAAGCAGAATTTGGCCACGCCCACCACCCGGCCCCACATTTCATTCATTGAAGTGATTTCCTTTGTATGGCGGTCGGGGGGGGGGGGGTAAATCTCTTTTCCGTATCTCGGCGTGTAGCAGTTTCCCGGCCTCTTCTCCTGGATCTCTTTGTATCTCACATCCGATACATTGTGACATTCGCTCTCTTTCTCTATATCTCCAGGAATACATTCTGGAGAAGATGCAGGTCGAACGTCTGGCCAAGAAGCCGTACGAAGAGCTCCAGGTATTGTCCAATCTGGAGGACTATCTGAGGAGACAGAAGAAGACGGCCAACAAGGAGTCCCAGAAGAAGAAGAAGAAGAAGGGTCCCGGGAGGGGGATCTCCACCCAGAACTGATATCCTAGTAGGAGGAATCCCCTGCATGGCTTCTTCTACCTCTCAGAGACCCCGCTGGCACCACGGGGGCTGGCATCTCACCTCCATAAGCCGTAGTGCTGCTCTGAAGCGAGCTTCGTATTAACCCATTCACTGAAAAGCAATCCACATGTAAGAGGGGTCTTCATCGTTGGCTGAATTTGGCACCTACCCCCCCCCCCGCTCCAGCCTTGCTGGAACACTCCACTTCCCCCGGGCCTCCTGCCCTGTCCGGTGCCTACGTGTGCTGGTTACATCCTCATAGGTGGGGGAGGTGTTTGGCTCCTATTCCCTAAGATAATGTGCGCCACTCCCTACCTGACCTAAAAGGGGGCCTAACACCTGATGACTTCATTGACTGTAACCAAACACTATTCTGGTAGAGACACCTAGTGGCAAAATAGCTAACTGCACCTGCATCCTTGTTGATTGGAATGGCAAAGTTGGCTGGCAGCAGCACGTGAACGGCCGCTCCCCCCCCCCCCCTCCACCCGAATCGTGGACTTTAGGCAGGTGGTCGGGGGGATGGTAAAACTGCAGCTCAAGCGCCTGTTTTTATCGCCCCACCACCAGCCACTCATGAGAGAGAGGCAAAATCAGTGCAAACTGTTTATTCTTATCATGCAGATTTTGTATATATCTTATATATATATATATATATATTGAGTATTTGTTGTTTTGTCTTCCGGACACAATTTATCTGTGCCTCGGCTCAGCTCACGTCTGTGTCGTTTTGTGTTTTCTTTTGACGAAACGCGCCAAAAACGCATACGTGTTTTTGGTGCGTTTGCGGTGTGTTTTCTGGTTTCCCTGACTTCCAGCATGCACCTGTGAAACACGGACATGCAATTTACAAAAAATGCAACCGCTGTGCTTTTTTGGCGTATTTTCTAATTATTAAAAAAAATAATCATTAAAAAAAATGCAGCAAGCAGGACTGCAGCTGACGTGAAGAGTCCCGTGAGATTTTACCCTCCGTTCCCATCTGTGTGGGGGGGGGGGGGGGCTTGCGGGTGCGGAAAGCACAGCGATTCCTTCTGAATTGCACCCCCACGCATGTAGAATCACAATTTGGGTGCGGAAACCGCCGGTAAATCGCATGGTCAAAAGACACGTTTTTGAAAAGGTGCATGCGCCTTCTTTTTGCAAAAATACTGGCACGACAAATGTGGCACGCAAAAACGCCAAGGTGTTAACCGAGCGTCAAGGGATGCAATCTTTTCACTTTTTTTTTAACGGAAAAACTGATCAGTGTGAAAGGGCCCTGAACCTGAATTTCCTATGGGTCTCATTCTCGTCGATTTTGACCTCCATATAGACCTCCATATAGATCTCCACAAAGATCTCCATAATGATCTCCATACAGATCTCCACAAAGATCTCCATAATGATCTCCATACAGATCTCCACAAAGATCTCCATAATGATCTCCACAAAGATCTCCACACAGACCTCAATACAGACCTCTACAAAGATCTCCATAGAGACATCCACAAAGATCTCCATAAAGATCTCTACAAAGATCTCCATATAGACATCCACAAATATCTCCATACAGATCTCTACAAAGATCTCCATAAAGATCTCCATACAGATCTCAATACAGACCTCTACAAAGATCTCCATACAGATCTCAATACAGACCTCTACAAAGATCTCCATACAGATCTCCACAAAGACCTCCACAAAGATCTCCATACAGACCTCAATACAGACCTCTACAAAGATCTCCATACAGATCTCCACAAAGACCTCCACAAAGATCTCCATACAGACCTCAATACAGATCTCTACAAAGATCTCCATATAGACATCCACAAATATCTCCATACAGATCTCCACAAAGATCTCCATAATGATCTCCATACAGATCTCCACAAAGATCTCCATAATGATCTCCACAAAGATCTCCACACAGACCTCAATACAGACCTCTACAAAGATCTCCATAGAGACATCCACAAAGATCTCCATAAAGATCTCTACAAAGATCTCCATATAGATCTCTACAAAGATCTCCATATAGACATCCACAAATATCTCCATACAGATCTCTACAAAGATCTCCATAAAGATCTCCATACAGATCTCAATACAGACCTCTACAAAGATCTCCATACAGATCTCAATACAGACCTCTACAAAGATCTCCATACAGATCTCCACAAAGACCTCCACAAAGATCTCCATACAGACCTCAATACAGATCTCTACAAAGATCTCCATATAGACATCCACAAATATCTCCATACAGATCTCTACAAAGATCTCCACAAAGATCTCCATACAGATCTCTACAAATATCTCCATAGAGACATCCACAAAGATCTCCATAAAGATCTCCATACAGACCTCCACAAAGATCTCAATACAGACCTCTACAAAGATCTCCATACAGATCTCTACAAATATCTCCATATAGACATCCACAAAGATCTCCACGAAGACCTCCATACAGACCTCAATACAGACCTCTACAAAGATCTCCATAGAGACATCCACAAATATCTCCATACAGATCTCTACAAAGATCTCCATATAGACATCCACAAAGATCTTCATACAGACCTCAATACAGACCTCCACAAAGATCTCCACAAAGACCTCCATACAGACCTCAATACAGATCTCCACAAAGATCTCCATACAGATCTCCACAAAGCTCTCCATACAGATCTCCACAAAGCTCTCCATATAGACATCCACAAAGATCTCCACAAAGACCTCCACACAGATCTCCATATAGATCTCCATACAGATCTCCACAAAGATCTCCACAAAGACCTCCATACAGACCTCAATACAGACCTCTACAAAGATCTCCATAGAGACATCCACAAATATCTCCATATAGACCTCCACAAAGATCTCCATACAGACCTCCACAAAGATCTCCATACAGACCTCCACAAAGATCTCCATATAGACATCCACAAAGATCTCCATACAGACCTCCACAAAGATCTCCATATAGACATCCACAAAGATCTCCACAAAGACCTCCACAAAGACCTCCATACAGACCTCAATACATATCTCTACAAATATCTCCATAAAGATCTCCATACAGACCTCCATACAGACCTCCACAAAGATCTCCATACAGATCTCTACAAATATCTCCATAGAGACATCCACAAAGATCTCCATACAGACCTCTATACAGATCTCCACAAAGATCTCCATAGAGACATCCACAAAGATCTCCATACAGACCTCTATACAGATCTCCACAAAGATGTCAATACAGACCTCCACAAAGATCTCCATGTAGACCTCCACATAAATCTCCATACAGCTCTCCATACATACATCTACAAAGATCTCCATTCAGATCTCCATAAAGATCTCCATACGGACTTCCACAGAGATCTCCATACGGACTTCCACAGAGATCTCCATAAAAACCTCCACAAAGATCTCCATACAGACCTCAATACAGATCTCCACAAAGATCTCCACAAAGATCTCCACAAAGATCTCCATATAGATCTCCATACAGATCTCCACAAAGATCTCCATACAGATCTCTACAAATATCTCCATATAGACATCCACAAAGATCTCCACAAAGACCTCCATACAGACCTCAATACAGACCTCCACAAAGATCTCCATATAGACATCCACATAAATCTCCATACAGCTCTCCATACATACATCTACAAAGATCTCCATACGGACTTCCACAGAGATCTCCATAAAAACCTCCACAAAGATCTCCACACAGACCTCAATACAGATCTCCACAAAGATCTCCACAAAGCTCTCCATATAGATCTCCACAAAGATCTCCACAAAGCTCTCCATATAGATCTCCACACAGACCTCAATACAGATCTCCAGACCTCTCTCTGTAATATTTAGTCTGACAATGTATCCAAATGAATTGGTTATCATCCACCTTCATTATGAACGCCCCTCCCCCAATCTCTGACATTAGGAAATAATAATCCAATAATAATATTGATTGTCCATCATGAAGATCTTCTTTCTTCTTCCATCACTCGGTGAGATGTTGTCCTGGAACAAGCATGTAGCCAGTGAAGTTGGAACTCATCTCAGTGACCCCGTCCTCTGCCCCTGGAGCTCTGCACACCAGGGGGGGGGGGCAAGATGTCTATAAAATGATTGATAAGACCTACCTGTACTTACCTGCTGCTTGGACTGAACCCCTCCCCCCCCCCACATGCTGTTTATTGTCAAATTTCTCTGAAGTTAAACTGTAAATATTCTGTAAATGATATTATAAATAAACATAAAAAGCTGATTATTTGTCGTCGTTATTTATCCTCCTGAACTATTTGGTTTATCAATAACCTTTATTCTGCCTGGTTCCCCCCCCTCCCCCCTCATTAACATCCTAATATATATATATATATTATACCCCATGATATCAAAAGTATTGGGACGCCTGCCTTTACACACACATGAACTTTAATGACCCCCCAGTCTTAGTCCGGAGGGTTCAATATTGAGTTGGCTCCGCCCTTTGTAGCTATAACAGCTTCACCTCTTCTGGGAAGGCCGCCCACAAGGTTTAGGAGACGTGTCTATGGGAATGTTTGACCGTTCTTCCAGAAGAGCATTTGTGAGGTCAGGCACTGATGTTGGATGAGAAGGCCTGACTCATAGTCCCTGCTCTAATTCATCACCAAAGGTGTTCTATCGGGTTGAGGTCAGGACTCTGTGCAGGCCAGTCAAGTTCCTCCACCCCAAACTCGCTCATCCATGGTGGTCATGGGACAATGGTGATGTTCTACTGGGTAGACTTGACCAGTGGCATGATCAGCGAGGTTGGTGTTGGACGGGAAGGCCTGCTTCGCAGTCTCCACTCAAATTCATCCCAAAGGTGTTCTATCGGGTTGAGGTCAGGACTTGTTGGAACAGGAAGGGGCCGTCCCCAAACTGTTCCCACAAAGTTGGGAGCATGAAATTGTCCAAAATGTCTTGGTAAGAGTTCCCTTCACTGGAACTAAGGGGACCGAGCCCAAACCCTGAGCCCCAGGTTGAGGTCAGGACTCTGTGCAGGCCAGCCAAGTTCCTCCACCACAAACTCGCTCATCCATGTCTCTATGGGCCTTGCTTTGTGCACTGGTCCAAATCATTTGGTGGAGGGGGGGGGGGAGGGATTATGGTGTGGGGTTTGTTTTCCAAATGTTGGTCTTGGCCCCTTAGTTCCAGTGAAGGGAACTCTTAAGACGTCATCATACCAAGACATTTTGGACAATTCCATGCTCCCAACTTTGTGGGAACAGTTTGGGGGACGGCCTCTTCCTGTTCCAACATGACTGCCCACCAGTGGACAAAGCAAGGTCCGTAAAGACATGGAGGAGCCAGTTTGGGGGGGGGGGGAGGAACCTGACTGTCCTGATTTTAGCCCGATAGGTGTTGAAGTAGAGCGGAGACTGCGAGCCAGGCCTTCTCATCCAACATCAGTGCCTGACCTCACAAACGCGCTTCTGGAAGAATGTACAAATATCCCCATAGACACCCTCCTAAACCTTGTGGACGGCCTTCCCAGAAGAGTTGAAGCTGTTATAGCTGCAAAGGGCGGAGCCAACTCAATATTGAATCCTACGGACTAAGACTGGGATGCCATTAAAGTTCATATGTGTGTAAAGGCAGGCGTCCCAATACTTTTGGTAATATAGTGTGTATGTTTACGGAGTTTGGTGAAGACCCTTTTACTGTTCCCCCCTGACTGTGTCTCTCCCCCCCCCCCCCCCCCCCCCCCTCTGGAAGGGACACAGTCAGGGGGGAACAGAAAAGGGTCTTCACGAAACTCTTACCACAAGGCTGGAAGAACCATTGCCTACAATTGCAATGTCTTTGTATGATGGAGGATTACCGGCGCCCTTCACTGAGCGCCATCACCTGGCCGTGTGATACAATGTCGCCCCGCATGTACCCGCCACTCATACAATGACTTCACTAATATACTTTATAGAGGATTAGTGAGCCTATTGCTCCCTCTGGTGTCTGCTTACAGAATTGCGGCTAGTTCTGCAGGTTAGGGATCTGTACTCCCCCGACTCTATACTCTCCGATCTGATTGGCTGGGGTGTGGGGAGCGCGTTCTCCCCTGCAGCTCAAAGTCATTACCATAAGCATGTTTAGGAACAACTAAAGTAGAACTAAAGGTGAAAATGTGGGGTCCATCAAGGGAGGGTTATAACCCCCGTGTTAGGTTTATTTTTGCCCCCTGTGTCCCCATTGGGGAGATTTCCCTTCACTTCCTGTCCCATTAGCCACAACAGAAAGGGAGAGGAAATCCCGCCAACATTGGGGTTGTCATCTGAACCCAGTGTCCCCATCGGAAGATTTCCCCTCCCTTCCTGTTTTTGGTGACAACCCAACATTTGGGATTTTCTTTCCTTTTCAATGAGAACAGGACAAATAGAGAGGGGTGACTCTCCCCAATGGCAATGCAGACAGCGATAAAAACCCGACAGGTGTTCTAACCCATCTCCACTCCATCCAGAACTAGGAAACTGTTTGCCTTTAGTTATACTTTAACTTCTTGCTGATCGGCCCCCCTCCCCCTCCCCACGTAAAGGTATGTCATTCTGTACTTCCGCCTGGCGACCCGCTCCCGCTGTGATTGGACATGGAGGAAGCCAGTCGGCGGGTCCGGCCGACACCGATTGTATGCCGGGACCCACCGATCGTTTCGGCAGTACGACGGTCTGTGACAAAGGGGAAGGTAGGGATCCTGTGTCTCCGCTAAGCAGGAACACAGATCTCTGCCCTTCCCCCAGTACAAGCACCTCCCCCCCCCCCCCCCCCCGCAGTTATAAAGCAATCCCTAGGAACAAATTTAACCCTTAGTTCGCCCCCTAATAACCCCTTCCCTGCCAGTGTCATTAGTACAGTGACAGTGCATATTTTTAACAGTGATCATTGCACTAATGACGCTGGCTGGGAATAGGGTTGCCACCTGTCCAGGATTCACCCGGACAGTCAGGGTTTTGAATCATGTGTCCAGGTTTCAGGCAGACTGAAACCCGGACACATTATTCAAACCGGGCGGTGGCTCCTCAAGTAACCGAGATAGTCACTCAAATCTGTTGCCATCTGGGAGCTGCAGGTGGCTGTCTTGGGGCAAGTTCAGCATCACTGGGTGGCAGGGTGATGATGTCAGAGCAATTTGGCCACACCCACCATTCGCTGCTGCGCGCTATGCACACCACATTACTACTCTCCTTGGGGCACCCAAAGGTGTCCCATGCCGCTAAAGTGTTCGGGTTTGGCTTGAAGAAATGGTGGCAACCCTAGCTGGGAAGCGGGTTATTAGGGGGGACGAGCAAAGGGTTAAATGCGTTCCTAGGAAGAAAGTGCTTTATAACTGCGAGGGGAGGTGCTTGTACTGGGGGAAGGGCAGAGATCCGTTTTCCTGCTCAGGATCACTACAGACAAAAGGAAGGTGGAGGAGGGGAAGGTCTCCAACATCCACCAGCTCTGTGATGTCATCATGGGGGAGGGGAAGAGGACTCCAGTGGTGACCTGTGAAGCTCTGGTGACCTCCATGCCCAAGAGGGTTAAGGCAGTGCTGGAAAATAATGGCAGCCACACAAAATATTGACACTTTGGGGCCCAATTCGGACATTTTCACTTAGGGGGTGTACTGACTTTTGTTGCCAGCGGTTTAAACATTAACCACTTGCCGACCATCCGCCGCAGTTCTACTGCGGTATAATGGCACGGCTGGGCGAAACCACGTTATGTAACGCCGCTTCGCCCCACGGCCACTAGAGGGCGTGAGCGCGCACCCTGCTGGCCTACAGAGCCAACGCGAGTGCCTGCCGGGCTCCCGCGATCGCTCGGAGGGGCACACGGAGAACCGGGATCTGTGTGTGTAATCACAGTTTCCGGTTCTCTGAGGGGAGAACAGACAGATCATCCGTTCATGAACAGCGATCTGTCATCTCTCCTGCACAGTCCCCTCCCCCCCCCCCCCTTCAGTTAGAACACACACTAGGGAACACATTAACCCCTTGATCGCCATCTAGTGGTTAACCCCCTTCACTGCCAGTGACATTTTTACAGTAATCAATGCATTTTTATAGCACTGATCGCTGTAAAAAAATGCAGATGGTCCCAAAAAATGTGTCAAAAAAAATGGCCCGCCGTAATGTCGCAGTCCCGATGAAAAAAAGTCGCAGATCGCCGCCATTACTAATAAAAAAAAATATATAATAAAAATGCCATAAAACTATCCCCTATTTTGTAAACGCTATAACTTTTGCGCAAACCAATCAATAAACGCTTTTTGTAATTTTTTAAAAAAAAATTTTTTAACAAAAATATGTAGAAGAAGACGTATCGGCCTAAACTGAGGAAAAAAAAAATATTTATTTTTTATATATTTTTGGGGGATATTTATTATAGCAAAAAATATTGCTTTTCTTTTTTTCAAAATTGTCACTTTTTTTTATCGCGCAAAAAATAAAAACCGCAGAGGTGACCGAATACCACCGAAATAAAGCTCTATTTGTGTGTGTGTGTGGGGGGGGGGGGGGGGACAGGTGTGTCCCATCCCTCCAATCAGCTCTCCGCAGAGTGTAACTTGAGCTTCCCTTGCCCCCCCCCCCCCGTATTCTGAAAGCTCAGACAAGCTTTATAAATTCAGCACTTTCAACAGATGTAGAGTAGAAGAGGCTGCAGATAAAACAGGTACAACTTATGTCAGAGGATTTGTCTCATCTCTGTGTATAACGCCTGAGGCCGGTCACTTCACTGGGCGCATGGAAGGGGTAACACCCCCCACATAACGTACGTTGATGCGTCGCAGAAACGTGGATGGACCCTTGGGCTTTTGTCGCACTTTTTTTTTTGCGCCCGTTTTTTTATTTATTTTTATTTTTTTACAGCATTTGAGCGTCAGGCAATTCTTGTCTTAACCTATAGAAAACAGTATCCTGTGTGACATCACTTGTTGCCGTGTGGACGTATCAGCTTAAAAAAAAAAAAAAAAAAAACGCATGTATAGCACGTTTTTTTTCTGCACACCGATACAATTCTACGGGAGTCAAAAACGCACCAATTTTCCCCCCAAAAAAAGTAGTCTCAAAACTTTTTTTTGGAGCTTCAGGCGTTTTGCGGCGGAGATGCGAACCGTCTCCATAGAGATGTATTGATTTTTTTTATTTTAATCTCAAATAATAATAAAAAAAAAAAAACAATAAAAATTAATTAAATAATTAATTTAAAAAAATGTATAAAATAAAATAAAAAATTGCAAAATATATAGATAATAATAATAAAAAAATTGCGAATTGTATTTTAAAAAAAATAATAATAAAAAAAATAATATAAAAATAAAAAAATAAAGCAACAGTGTAAAATAAATAAATGCATGCATAAATGAATAATAATAATATTAAAAAATAATATAAAAATAAAAAAATAAAAAAAATAAAGCAACAGTGTAAAATAAATAAATGCATGCATGAATGAATAATAATAATAATAATCATAATAATAATAATAAATAATATAAAAATAAATAAATAAAGCAACAGTGTAAAATAAATAAATGCATGCATAAATGAATAATAATAATAATAATAATAATAATAATAATAATAAAAATAAATAAATAAATAAATAAATAAAGCAACAGTGTAAAATAAATAAATGCATGCATGAATGAATAATAATAATAATCATAATAATAATAATAATAATAATAAATAATATAAAAATAAATAAATAAAGCAACAGTGTAAAATAAATAAATGCATGCATAAATGAATAATAATAAAAATATAAAAATAAATAAATAAAGCAACAGTGTAAAATAAATAAATGCATGCATGAATGAATAATAATAATAATCATAATAATAATAATAATAATAATAATAATAATAATAAAAAATAATATAAAAATAAATAAATAAATAAATAAATAAAGCAACAGTGTAAAATAAATAAATGCATGCATAAATGAATAATAATAATAATAATAATAATAAAAATATAAAAATAAATACATAAATAAAGCAACAGTGTAAAATAAATAAATGCATGCATGAATGAATAATACTAATAATCATAATAATAATAATAATAATAATAATAATAATAATAATAATAAATAATATAAAAATAAATAAATAAAGCAACAGTATAAAATAAATAAATGCATGCATAAATGAATAATAATAATAATAATAATAATAAAAATATAAAAATAAATAAATAAAGCAACAGTGTAAAATAAATAAATGCATGCATGGATGAATAATAATAATAATAATCATAATAATAATAATAATAATAATAATAATAATAATAATAATAATAATAATAATAAATAATATAAAAATAAATAAATAAATAAATAAATAAAGCAACAGTGTAAAATAAATAAATGCATGCATGAATGAATAATAATAATAATAATAATAATAATAATAATAAAAATGTAAGTGCCCCCTATTTAAAAATCTAAGTCATTCAAAAACTCTGCTCTCTGTGTTTTTGAATTCTTTCAAAGGCAGAGGAGGGATTAAAGACCCCCCCCCTCCCCCCAGATCCCTCCATAAAGAGGTCCTGTCACGTGCCTTTTGTTGCCACAGGGGATGTTTACATTACTTACGACAGCAATAAAAGTGATTAAAAAAGAAACAAAAAATAAAAATAATAAAGCAACGGTGTAAAATAAATAAATAAATACATGAATAATAATAATAATATAAATAAAAAAGGAAAGTGTCCCCCTATTTAAAAATCAAAATCATTCAAAAACTCTGATCTCTGTGTTTTTGAATGCTTTTAAGTGTAGAGGAGGGATTATAGACCCCCAGATCCCTCCATAAAAAAAAAAAATAAAAATAAAAAAAAAGTGGGGGTTATGTATTGTGTTTTTTTGCATGAAAAAAATAAATAAAATAATAATAATTTATTTTTCCCTAAAAAAAATGCATTTGAAAATAACGCCGTGCGAATACCGCGTGACATAAAACGCACACCGATTTATGGTAACGCAAAGTGTTGCTACAAAGTGGAAGTGTGAATTTTTTTTTTTTAAGGAAGTCCAGAATGACAGGATGCCTTCTATGTCACCACCCTCTAAGAATATACTGAGGCCCCCCCTGGATTAGGACAGCCAGGCGACTGGCATTTTCAGAAGCTGAGCTCAGTGATTGGCGGCCTCTGTGCTCCTTTATATTTGGAATATTTGGATTCATGAGAAGCAATGACAGCCAATCCCCACTGAACCCTGCCTGCTGGGCCCCGCCCACACCGCAATGTCATCAACAACATTGCTGCAGCTGAGTGGGCGGGGTTTGTATAAATAGGTGTGGCCAGGAAGGGCTGGTTGCTGTCAGTGTAGGATCAGGCTGGGATCATGGTGAGTGGGGGGAGGGAAGGTGCTGAGCCTCAGTCTGCTGTGCAAAGGGTTCAGTGTGAGTGTCAGAGCTCTGATGGCCGGTCTGCGGCTGTGTGTGGCCCTCAGGGGCCCCTACAGACGCAGATCTGCGTTTCCATATTTCCTTGTTATAGAAGTCGTCTCTCCAGTCCTGGACTCTGTCTCCTGAAGCCTCCCCTCCCCCCACATCTCCTACAGCATGTGCAGTCTCTGATCGTCTCCTGTACCATGTCTGCAGTCTCTGATCATCTCCTGTACTATGTCTGCAGTCTCTGATCGTCTCCTGTATTATGTCTGCAGTCTCTGATCGTCTCCTGTATTATGTCTGCAGTCTCTGATCGTCTCCTGTACTGTGTCTGCAGTCTCTGATCGTCTCCTGTACTGTGTCTGCAGTCTCTGATCGTCTCCTGTACTGTCTGCAGTCTGACCGTCTCCTGTACCATGTCTGCAGTCTCTGACCGTCTCCTGTACCATGTCTGCAGTCTCTGACCGTCTCCTGTACCATGTCTGCAGTCTCTGACCGTCTCCTGTACCATGTCTGCAGTCTCTGACCGTCTCCTGTACCATGTCTGCAGTCTCTGACCGTCTCCTGCACCCATGTCTGCAGTCTCTGACCGTCTCCTGTACCATGTCTGCAGTCTCTGACCGTCTCCTGTACCATGTCTGCAGTCTCTGACCGTCTCCTGTACCATGTCTGCAGTCTCTGACCGTCTCCTGCATTATGTCTGCAGTCTCTGACCGTCTCCTGCATTATGTCTGCAGTCTCTGACCGTCTCCTGCATTATGTCTGCAGTCTCTGACCGTCTCCTGCATTATGTCTGCAGTCTCTGACCGTCTCCTGCATTATGTCTGCAGTCTCTGACCGTCTCCTGCACCCATGTCTGCAGTCTCTGACCGTCTCCTGCACCCATGTCTGCAGTCTCTGACCGACTCCTGCACCCATGTCTGCAGTCTCTGACCGACTCCTGCACCCATGTCTGCAGTCTCTGACCTGTAATTGGATGTGACTGGGATCCATCAAGAAGTGATTTGTCGCTGCACTGTGTTCTGATTGGCTGCTCTCCCTCATCCATTGCTGGCCATAGAGGTGACCGGAGAGCGATTTGTTGCTGAAAACAATCGCTGATCTCCCAATAGCTGGACGATATGGAGAATCGGCGATTCCAAAAATCAGGAATTCCATAGAAGTTGCTAAAAAGCCCCCCGCAGAGTCGCTGCAGATCTGACATTCCCCTCCCCCACCCTCCAATCAGCAACACTCACATTTCTGAATTGCGTTGCCGGTTGGGTCTGTGAAGGTTTTTTTTTCTCCTTATTGGGGTCCGTCCACTATTCACACGCCGGTGTGCGCTGGAAGGCGGCCTGTCCAGAAGAGTTTGTGTAAACGTTATTGAAAAGTGACGTTTGCTCGGTTTGTGCTGATCGCGGTGTGGATAGTCGCAGTAGTTTTGGCGCAGTAGTGCATGCCGTACTTTTTCAGCGCCCGCCACTGCAGCATGATGGCGTGATCCGCACTTCTGCCTGATCTGATTGGGGCTGATGGTGGGGCTCACCTAGGCTTTAGGACCGGGGGTTCCCCCCCTAGGCTTTGGGGGGGGGGGGGGCTCACCTAGTCCCAAAGCGAGGGGTAATTCATGCAGCCCGATCAAATGCTTGTGACGTTCGTGCAGCAAATGTTTTATGAACGGAAACCCCAAGATTTAGAACTTGGACTTCCAGAGCACAAAATACCCCAGTCCCGAAGCCTAGAAGGCAGGAGGGCAACCCCCAGTCCCGAAGCCTAGAGGACCCCCCCCCCCAGGCTTTGGGACTGGGGTTCCCACCCCTTGCCTTCTAGGCTTTGGGACTGGGGGGGGGGGGTTTCTCCCCCCCCCTTGACTGGGGGGGGGGTGTCTCCCCCCCTGCCTGGGACTGGGGGGGTGTCTCCTCTCCCCCTGCCTTTTAGGCTTCGAGACTGGGGTCTGTTGTGCTCTGGAAGAGTGAAGTCCAAGTTCTGATTCTTGGGGTTTCCATTCATAAAACATTTGTTGCACGAACGTCACGAGCATTTGGTCGGGCGGCATGAATTCTCCCGCTGTGTTTTCTCTAATGCTGATTTTTGTGAGAATCGGCTCCATCTAGTGGCCAAAATTGTGCATTTTTCCTGATTGGGGCATTTCAAGAAGTTATGCATTTTGGCCACTAGATGGCGCTGTTGATCATAGTAGTATGGAGAATAGGAGAATGTGCTGCCGGTGTTGTGCCATATAGTGTCCGGCCATCACATAGCGTCCGCCCCGCATGCGCAGTACGGAGCAGACGAAGCTTCGGAAAATCTCCGAAGTTGAACGGCGCCTGTGCCGCGAGTGGAGGTGGTGGCCCCACCATCCAAGCGGACATAGGATTGTGAATATTAGAGGGCCCCTCGCGGGCATGCGCAGTACACAGCGGACACTATCGGATGGGGGATGTTATATGACAAGACACGGGGGAATTCTTGTGATATTCGACCAACAAATGTTTTTTTTTTTTCTCCTCTATAGATCCTTTTTTTTATATTTTTACGTCTTTTTTTTATTTATTTTCTTGTTTCAGCATCTCTGTATCTATGTACAGCTCTTTTCTTATTAGCAGTTGATTGCATTAGGCATTTTGATATTTGCATAACTCCTCCCAACAGCCGTCCCACTTCTCATGAGCCCTTAGTCCTGGTGTAAGCAGTGGGAGGAGTTATGTAAATATGACAAAGCCTTGGTGGGCCTCAGTCTGGAGGAAGTGGGTGTTTTCCTAGGCGGGCTGTATTTACATAAGGTAACGCCCACATGTGACGCTGATCCTCCACTAAATTGAGGGGTGGGGGACAGTCGGGCCTGGGAAGGAGGGCTAGATGATGCTGGACGTCCTCCAGTGAGGAAATGAGGGGCGGGGCTATATCTGACTTGCTGCCGCTTCTAATGCACGTTGTGAGAAGCTCGCAGTGTGCAGTGAAATCAGAGAACGTTCCAGAAATGACATCATAGTCTCATGTCTATTGGTTCCCAGGACCTGGCTGTGTTCTGATTGGTTTGTTTGCTTTTCAGTGCGACGATTACTTTGATTTGGTGTCTGAGAAGATCGACATGCCTTCGTTCGTCGAAGAACACGCCAGCGAGCCGCTGTACTACAGCAAACTGAAGGTAACCAATCGGGGAGGCCGATGTCCTCAATCCAATGACTGGAGCTTCCATTGGGGGGCGTCCTCTGGAAATGCCGAGCTCCTGGCTGGCAGTGACTTGGCTGGTCTCCATCGCTGGTCCTCAACTCCTCCACACTTCAGTGAGGTCCTAGTCTCCTGGGGTATATAGGTGGGGGGAGGGGAGGGGGGGGTCACGTTTGTAGAAGGTGATGTCGGGGAATGTCGGTCTCCGCACATCGAGATCCTTTAACCCCTCACCTTCCAACATACGTTTATGAGCGCCAGGTAGCAGGGGTTAAGCGAATTGGGGGCGGCTGTGAGCTCAGTGTTGATTGGTACAACCAGTGAGGGGCGTTCTGATAAGTGATTGGGGCGGCGCTATTGCTTTTTTCCTTCACCCCCCTCTGCCTTCCCCTGCAGCTAATCAAGCACAGATCACGTTTGATTAGCTGTATTCATGGATACAGCTGTGACCCCAAATTGATAAAAAAATAAAATACACAACACTTTGGGGTCACAGCTGTATCCATGAATACAGCTAATCAAACGTGATCTGTGCTTGATTAGCTGCAAGGCAGCCATTGGGGGTCCAATAAGTCTCCATAAAAGGGGAACGACCAACCTGCCCAAATTGATTACAAGAGGCTTGTG
This sequence comes from Lithobates pipiens, assembly GCF_037356315.1. Lineage (NCBI taxonomy): Eukaryota > Metazoa > Chordata > Amphibia > Anura > Ranidae > Lithobates > Lithobates pipiens. The sequence continues at coordinate 3,946,974 of NW_027507825.1, forward strand.
AGGCCGATCGTCACTGCATCTGAGCGCCAGTCATTTTTAATATTCAAAGCAAACTCCTCCATGGGCCACCCCCCCCCATATCGGTGTCTTCATGGGCCACCCCCCCCCCATATCGGTGTCTCCATGGGCCACCCCCCCCCCCATATCGGTGTCTCCATGGGCCACCCCCCCCATATCGGTGTCTCCATGGGCCACCCCCCCCCATATCGGTGTCTCCATGGGCCACCCCCCCCCATATCGGTGTCTCCATGGGCCACCCCCCCCCATATCGGTGTCTCCATGGGCCACCCCCCCCCCATATCGGTGTCTCCATGGGCCACCCCCCCCCATATCGGTGTCTCCATGGGCCCCCTCCCCCCCCATATCGGTGTCTCCATGGGCCCCCTCCCCCCCCATATCGGTGTCTCCATGGGCCCCCTCCCCCCCCATATCGGTGTCTCCATGGGCCCCCTCCCCCCCCATATCGGTGTCTCCATGGGCCCCCTCCCCCCCCATATCGGTGTCTCCATGGGCCCCCTCCCCCCCATATCGGTGTCTCCATGGGCCCCCTCCCCCCCCATATCGGTGTCTCCATGGGCCCCCTCCCCATATCGGTGTCTCCATGGGCCCCCCCCCCATATCGGTGTCTCCATGGGCCCCCTCCCCCCATATCGGTGTCTCCATGGGCCCCCTCCCCCCCCCATATATCGGTGTCTCCATGGGCCCCCTCCCCCCCCCATATATCGGTGTCTCCATGGGCCCCCCTCCCCCCCCCATATATCGGTGTCTCCATGGGCCCCCTCCCCCCCCCATATATCGGTGTCTCCATGGGCCCCCTCCCCCCCCCATATATCGGTGTCTCCATGGGCCCCCTCCCCCCCCCCCATATATCGGTGTCTCCATGGGCCCCCTCCCCCCCATATATCGGTGTCTCCATGGGCCCCCTCCCCCCCCCATATATCGGTGTCTCCATGGGCCCCCTCCCCCCCCATATATCGGTGTCTCCATGGGCCCCCTCCCCCCCCCATATATCGGTGTCTCCATGGGCCCCCTCCCCCCCCCATATATCGGTGTCTCCATGGGCCCCCTCCCCCCCCCATATATCGGTGTCTCCATGGGCCCCCCTCCCCCCCCCATATATCGGTGTCTCCATGGGCCCCCCTCCCCCCCCCCATATATCGGTGTCTCCATGGGCCCCTCCCCCCCCCCATATATCGGTGTCTCCATGGGGCCCCCTCCCCCCCCCCATATATCGGTGTCTCCATGGGCCCCCTCCCCCCCCCATATATCGGTGTCTCCATGGGCCCCCTCCCCCCCCCATATATCGGTGTCTCCATGGGCCCCCCCTCCCCCCCCCCATATATCGGTGTCTCCATGGGCCCCCTCCCCCCCCCCATATATCGGTGTCTCCATGGGCCCCCTCCCCCCCCCCATATATCGGTGTCTCCATGGGCCCCCTCCCCCCCCCCCATATATCGGTGTCTCCATGGGCCCCCTCCCCCCCCCCATATATCGGTGTCTCCATGGGCCCCCTCCCCCCCCCCATATATCGGTGTCTCCATGGGCCCCCTCCCCCCCCCCATATATCGGTGTCTCCATGGCCCCCTCCCCCCCCCCCCATATATCGGTGTCTCCATGGGCCCCCTCCTCTCCCCCCCCATATATCGGTGTCTCCATGGGCCCCTCCTCTCCCCCCCCCATATATCGGTGTCTCCATGGGCCCCCTCCCCCCCCCCCATATATCGGTGTCTCCATGGGCCCCCTCCCCCCCCCCCCATATATCGGTGTCTCCATGGGCCCCCTCCCCCCCCCCCCATATATCGGTGTCTCCATGGGCCCCCTCCCCCCCCCATATATCGGTGTCTCCATGGGCCCCCTCCTCTCCCCCCCCATATATCGGTGTCTCCATGGGCCCCCTCCTCTCCCCCCCCCATATATCGGTGTCTCCATGGGCCCCCTCCTCTCCCCCCCCCCATATATCGGTGTCTCCATGGGCCCCCTCCTCTCCCCCCCCATATATCGGTGTCTCCATGGGGCCCCCTCCTCTCCCCCCCCCCCATATATCGGTGTCTCCATGGGCCCCCTCCCCCCCCCCCCCATATATCGGTGTCTCCATGGGCCCCCTCCCCCCCCCATATATCGGTGTCTCCATGGGCCCCTCCTCTCCCCCCCCCATATATCGGTGTCTCCATGGGCCCCCTCCTCTCCCCCCCCCATATATCGGTGTCTCCATGGGCCCCCTCCTCTCCCCCCCCCCCATATATCGGTGTCTCCATGGGCCCCCTCCTCTCCCCCCCCCATATCGGTGTCTCCATGGGCCCCCTCCTCTCCCCCCCATATCGGTGTCTCCATGGGCCCCCTCCTCTCCCCCCCCATATCGGTGTCTCATGGGCCGCCTCCATGGGATATGAGATTTGCCTAGACAAACAGGAAGGAACAGAAGAAATGTAAAGTTTAAATCGTGTAAATATCATTTTCTGTCTATTTTTACTAATACAGCAAGAGGAGTATAAATAAATCGATGCTGATTGGGAGAGAAGTTCCACTTTAAGCCCCTTCTGATAGTAATAGTTGTAAAAAAAAAGAATAATTTTAAAGCACCTGTGACCCCGCCCCCCCTCCCCCCCCCCCCCAAATTCAATCAGACCGCATAGGGTGAGCATGGGCTTGTAAACAGAAGTTGCAGCAAATGTATATCTGGGGACTCCCCCTTGGGCGTCCCCCCCCCCCCCCCCTCGGGCGCCCCCCGCTCCCAAGATGTATATAAAATGTACTTTTTATCTATCAGTGTTTTCCGGTGCTAAACAAGCCATATAAAGGAATAGTAGGGAAAAAAGTCCTTGGTAGGTTTAACCAATCATTTTTTTTGTACAATTCTCCTTTAAGGGGGTGTGGCAGGGGGTGTGTCCTAGGCCTGCATACTCTTGCTGATAGGTGTCCCTCATTCCCATCTCAGAGTTGGGAGGTGTGGCCTATGACGTCTTGGAGTAATAATTCTACATCCAGTTGCCTCCTGAACTGACACTTAGGGCCTTTTGAAGCGCCACCTATGGGAAGATTCAGGTACTGCACCTCGCTGCAATTTCTCACCTGCGCACAAACTCGAGTCTTTACATGTTTGGTATCTAAGCGACACATTTTATATTTTACCCGACAATTGGACTAAAATTTATTTAATTTTAGTGCATTTTTCTTAAATATGCATTTGATAAACCGCTGTACAAATATGGTGTGACATAAGAGTGGAAACCGCCATTTTATTCTCCAGGGCCTCGGCTTTCAGGAAATGTCAGTTGCTTCTCGTGCAATCTTTCGCATTGATGCGTTTTTTATTTCTCGCAGGATCTCATGTCGTCGTACGGCGCTGTTCGGAAAACGCGCGCTGATGGAAGCTGCTTCTACAGAGGTTTGGCCTTCTCCTACCTGGAGTCCTTGCTGGGAAAACGGCCCGAAATTTCAAAGTAAGTTCCTGCAAAACCGGGTGGCGCCATGCAATGGGTGGCGCCATGCAATGGGTGGCGCCATGCAATGGGTGGCGCCATGCAATGGGTGGCGCCATGCAATGGGTGGCGCCATGCAATGGGGTGTGACCAGGTTCAATAACTGTAAAGAGAACTTTTTTGGGGACCAGAAGTGATGGGGTCACCAATTGGGGAAATTTCCACCCCCCCCATATCGCCCTAATCTTGGGTTCAGTGACTATGAACACTGGATTTCCCCTCGCATTGAATACTTTCGCTTCCTTTGTGTCTTTGGGACAGGAAATGAAGAGAAATCTCCTGAATATGGGACCCCATTCTTGCGATCGAGTCACCGGGTTCAATGACAACCGGGGGGGGGGGGTTGCCCCTCCCATTATGTTTTGTCTTTGGGATAGGAAGTGAAGGAAATCTCCCGAGCTGCTGATTCCATTGCCCCAATCTTCCAATCGGGTCACCAGGTTCAGTGAGTGGATTTTTTGGGAGGGCACAATGTACCCATCCGCTAGGGAGATCGACTTCCTGTCCCAGAGGAAGGTACAGAAAAAAAATCTCCCTAATGGGGGAGGAAATCCACCTCATTGAGCTGGGGGAAATTTCCCTTCACTTCCTGTATTTGAGACACGAGGATGTGGTAGGAAATCCTCCCCTGGTAGTCCCATCAGATGATTGGACAATATCGTCAACTGGGGGGAGATTTCACTTCCTGTCCCGATCATCTGATGGTCACCGCCTTCAATTACGACCAGAAGAGATTTCCTATCACTTCCTCCATGTGACTTTAAGACAGGAAGTGAGGAGAAATCTACCTGATTGGACGGGCAGGGAAAAGTTGGACACATTTTAGTTCTAGATCTATCAAACTGGACAATTTGGTTTTAATTTTATTCTGTGCCCATTATGACAACTTTTATAAAATGCCCTTTTGGCTTTTTTATTTTTTATTTTTTTATATAAATATATTAAATACAATTATTGGTATCTGACAGTGGATTGTTCTGTGCAGCCAGTCTGGTGATCCAGGCACTCCTGCCATACAGCACAGTCAGGCTCTGGACTTCGGTCTCTTTTATTTTTGTTCTAATCGGTTTCCTCATTGATATTTCCCTCCAATTCCTGTATGAGAAGCTGTAGTCACCAGAACAGGAAGTGAGGAGTTTGGTGATAAAGGGGGTTCTAACCCCTTTTTCTATTGAAAAAGCCCATGGCGTGCAAACACACCCAAAAAACTTCCACCCGGTGCATAAAAAAAGTGCACACACATAAAGAGTGACACACTAAAAAGCGCAGACGGGTGCCTGATGTCCTCCAAAAGAAGGACCATACCCTGATCCCCCGGGGCGTTAGGCTCCAGACAGGGACTGAGGTACCAGACTCAACAAAGTGGGACCCGGACGAAACCGGAATCCTCCTTTCCCCGGGAGGACTGCCGAAACAGAACCTCCTAGGTACTTGGTACTGTAGGGGGCTTCCCCGAAGGTAGGCCCCCCCTCATGGAGATTGGACCAAGCCAGAAGGCCTATGTCCGCTCTCCCACAAGACGTTCAGGATTGGTCCGAGGACCGACACCCTACTAATCAAACGTGAAGTGACACACAGTGACAAACACACAAAGATAAAATAAATAAAAAGTGGGAAGGGATAGTGAAGAGGAGAGTGAAAAGTGACCATTGTGAGATACAATGGCCGGCCCTCCGGCCAGGAATCAAAAATTCCTCTGGTCCTAGCCAAAAGGCCGGGCCCTAGAGGCAGGTGTAAAAAAGCGTGTAATGGTGACGTGACCTAGGTGCCTAAATCAAAGTGCTGACGCACAGTGAAAGAAGGCACCCCTGGACTGCCACTCCAGGGGCACATCACCATGGGCTTTCCAACAAAAGCATCCCCGACAGCCCAGCCCAGACCACAACAGCCCCCACCCCTATCAGGAAGGCATGGAGATCAAGGAGCTTAGTGAGACCCTTTACCATCAGGTCCCACCCTCACTCCCGTCACTCCCACCTAATTACATCCAGGACGTACTGACCGTTCCCCCCTCCAGGCTAAAGGGGAACAAGCGTTCCAATCCCGAAAAACTGACTGGGGCTAAAGCTGCCACAATCCAAGCCGGTCTGCCAGGGTCCCCTCCCCTGGCTTCGACCCAGTGTTTCTCCGCCCTCACCAGGTGCATCCTTCCAGATGGCTCAGACTCGACCATGCATCGGCCCCCAGTTTACTGTCGGGCGGCACGACGTGGCCCCTACCGAAACCATCCTTCGGGATGCAAATTACACCATCGGAGAGCGCCGCCCAAACCCTCTATAGGGATGGACCAGCGCCTCCTTTGGCAACTGATAAGAACAGATACTACACTTGATCTTAGCCAAAAGGCCGAGAAGCGATTCTAACCCCTTTTTTTTTTTTATTGAAAAAGCCCATGGCGTGCAAACACACCCAAAAAACTTCCACCCGGTGCATAAAAAAAGTGCACACACATAAAGAGTGACACACTAAAAAGTGCAGACGGGTGCCTGATGTCCTCCAAAAGAAGGACCATACCCTGATCCCCCGGGGCGTTAGGCTCCAGACAGGGACTGAGGTACCAGACTCAACAAAGTGGGACCCGGACGAAACCGGAATCCCTCCTTCCCCGGGAGGACTGCCGAAACAGAACCTCCTAGGTACTTGGTACTGTAGGGGGCTTCCCCGAAGGTAGGCCCCCCCTCATGGAGATTGGACCAAGCCAGAAGGCCTATGTCCGCTCTCCCACAAGACGTTCAGGATTGGTCCGAGGACCGACACCCTACTAATCAAACGTGAAGTGACACACAGTGACAAACACACAAAGATAAAATAAATAAAAAGTGGGGAAGGGATAGTGAAGAGGAGAGTGAAAAGTGACCATTGTGAGATACAATGGCCGGCCCTCCGGCCAGGAATCAAAAATTCCTCTGGTCCTAGCCAAAAGGCCGGGCCCTAGAGGCAGGTGTAAAAAAAGCGTGTAATGGTGACGTGACCTAGGTGCCTAAATCAAAGTGCTGACGCACAGTGAAAGAAGGCACCCCTGGACTGCCACTCCAGGGGCACATCACCATGGGCTTTCCAACAAAAGCATCCCCGACAGCCCAGCCCAGACCACGACAGCCCCCACCCCAGCCAGAAAGGCATGGAGATCAGCGAGCTTAGTGAGACCCTTTGCCATCAGGTCCCACCCTCACTCCCGTCACTCCTACCTAATTATATTCGAAAGGTACCGGCCGCCCCTCTGCTGGAACAGAAGAGCTAAGCGTTCCCTCCCGAAAAACTGACTGGGGCTAAAGCTGCCACAATCCAAGCCGGTCTGCCAGGGTCCCCTCCCCTGGCTTCGACCCAGTGTTTCTCCGCCCTCACCAGGTGCATCCTTCCAGATGGCTCAGACTCGACCATGCATCGGCCCCCAGTTTACTGTCGGGCGGCACGACGTGGCCCCTACCGAAACCATCCTTCGGGATGCAAATTACACCATCGGAGAGCGCCGCCCAAACCCTCTATAGGGATGGACCAGCGCCTCCTTTGGCAACTGATAAGAACAGATACTACACTTGATCTTAGCCAAAAGGCCGAGAAGCGATTCTAACCCCTTTCCCACCTAAAGCTGGATAGAAGTTTGGTTGTCGGCACTTTTGATCAGTAAACTGTCCGCACTCCTTTCCAGGTTCCGGGAGCGGGTGATGGAGAGTCGGAATGAGCTGCTGGCGGTCGGATTTCAGGAACAGGCGTTCGGACACAGCTACAGCACTGTAAGTGTACATGACTGCCCAGTTGGAGCATGCTGTGTGTGTGTGGCTGTGCCCAGTTGGAGCGTGCTGTGTGTGGCTGTGCCCAGTTGGAGCGTGCTGTGTGTGGCTGTGCCCAGTTAAAGCGTGCTGTGTGTGGCTGTGCCCAGTTAAAGCGTGCTGTGTGTGGCTGTGCCCAGTTAAAGCGTGCTGTGTGTGGCTGTGCCCAGTTAAAGCGTGCTGTGTGTGGCTGTGCCCAGTTAAAGCGTGCTGTGTGTGGCTGTGCCCAGTTAAAGCGTGCTGTGTGTGAGGGGCTGTGCCCAGTTAAAGCGTGCTGTGTGTGAGGGGCTGTGCCCAGTTAAAGCGTGCTGTGTGTGAGGGGCTGTGCCCAGTTAAAGCGTGCTGTGTGTGAGGGGCTGTGCCCAGTTAAAGCGTGCTGTGTGTGAGGGGCTGTGCCCAGTTAAAGCGTGCTGTGTGTGAGGGGCTGTGCCCAGTTAAAGCGCGCTGTGTGTGAGGGGCTGTGCCCAGTTAAAGCGCGCTGTGTGTGAGGGGCTGTGCCCAATTGGAGCGCGCTGTGTGTGTGTGTGTGTGTGTGTGGCTGTGCCCAATTGGAGCGGTGTGTGTGTGTGGGGCTGTGCCCAATTGGAGCGCGCTGTGTGTGTGTGGGGCTGTGCCCAATTGGAGCGCGCTGTGTGTGTGTGTGTGTGTGTGTGTGGCTGTGCCCAATTGGAGCGCGCTGTGTGTGGCTGTGCCCAATCAAATGTTCAAGCTATATAATCTACAGAGCAAGCATTATTCATTGAAAAAGAAATATATGTAAATGGTGGAAGGGACTATACTGCATTATGACCACCAGATGGAGCAAACTTTCACTGATACTCAGTGCCATCTAGTGGCCATAATGAGGCATTATCCCCTCGCTGGAGATTATAGCTGGATGGATAGATATTTATTTATTTATACATATATACTACTGGAACCAGAAGAGCAATGTTCTCTGGCTAGATTGAATGCCCTGTACATTGGGGGGGGGGGGGGGGGAATAATAATTTGCTCCCTTGCAGATCGTGTCAGTTTTGCCCACTTACAAAGAAATGAAGGGTCTATAATTTTTATCAGAGGTGTATTTTATGATAGAGACAGAATATCAACCAAAATTCCAGAAAAAACACACAATACAAATGTTATAAATGGAGTTGCAGTTCAGTGAGTAAAATAAGTATTTGATCCCCAAGCAAAACATGACTTAGTAGTTGGTGGAGAGAACCTTGTTTGTGATCACAGAGGTCAGACGTTTCTTGTAGGTGGTGATCAGGTTTTCACATCTCAGGAGGGATTTTGCTCCTCTCTTCTTTACAGATCTTCTCTAAATCCTTAAGGTTTCTTGACTGTCTCTTGGCAACTCGAAGTTTCAGCTCCCTCCATAGATTTTTCTATAGGATTGAGGTCTGGAGACCAACTAGGCCACTGACCTTACTGTGATTTTTCTTGAGCCAATCCTTTGTTGCCTTGGTGGTATGTTTTGGGTCATTGTCATGCTGGAAGGCCCATCCATGACCCATCTTCCGCATTCTGGATGAGGGAAGAAGGTTCTCATTAAGGTTTTTTACAATACATGGTCCCATCCATTGGCCTCTCAATACGGCAAAGTCGGCCTGTAGTTGGTGGAGAAACCCTTGTTGGTGATCACAGAGGTCAGACGTTTCTTGTAGGTGGTGATGAGGTTTCCACACATCTCAGGAGGGATTTTGGTCCTCTCTTCTCTACAGATCTTCTCTAAACCTTCCCTACCAACCAACAATAATTCTGCCCCCCACAGACTGGCTCCAGTAGGTGCTCATGTGGTACAGATTGGTTCGGTCAATGTAAGAAGGTTCTCCTAACGACAACTCGTTATGTATATAAATGACACAAGTCCACAGACTTTCTTCCATTCAAACCTCATCATGGGGAAGAGCAAAGATCTGTCAGAGGACGTCGGGGAGAAGATTGGAGACCTGCACAAGGCTGGAATGGGCTACAAGACCATCAGCAAGAAGCTCGGGGAGAGGAGACGACTGCCGGAGAGATTATTGGCAAATGAAAGAAATACAAAATAACCATCAATTGTCCTCAGTCTGGAGCTCCATGCAAGACTTTTCCTCATGGGGTGAGGATGGTCATGAGAAAAGTGAGGGATCCGCCCAGAACTACATGTGAGGAGCTTGTGAAGGATCTCAAGGCAGTTGGGACCACAGTCACCAAACAAACCATTGGTGACACAATACACCGCCATGGATTGAAATCCTACAGCCCCCGCAAGGTGCCCCTCAGGAAGACACATGTACAGGTCCCCCTCAGGAGGACACATGTACAGTCATGCCAATGAACAGCCAAATGATTCAGAGAAGGATGGGGAGAAAGTCCTGTGGCCGGATGAGACCAGAATTTAGCTCTTTGGTACGAACTCAACTCACCGTGTTTTGGAGGAAGAAAAATGCTGACTATGGCCCTAAGAGCCCCATCCCTACAGTCACACACAGAGGTGGAATCATGATGCTTTGGGGCCGTTCCTCTGCTAAACAGGCCGACTTTGCTGCATTGAGGGGCCAATGGACGGGCCCATGTATTGTAATAGTTCTTGGATGAGAACCTTCTTCCCTCAATCAGAACACTGACGTTGGGTCGTGGATGGGTCTTCCAGCATGACAATGACCCAAAACATACCGCCAAAGGCAACAAAGGAGTGGCTCAAGAAAAACACATTGGTCATGGATTGTCCCAGCCAGTCTCCAGACCTTAATCCTATAGACAAATTTGTGTGGCTTCTTGAGTGGCTCAAGAAGCAGGTTAAGGTCATAGTGGCTTAGACAACCTCCAGACCTTAATCCTATAGAAAACGTATGGAAGGAGCTGAAACTTCAAGTTACCAAGCGTCGGCCAAGAAATCTTAAGGATTTAGAGATCTGTAGAGGAGCAAAATCCCTCCTGAGATGTGTGGAAACCTCATCACCACCTACAAGAAACGTCTGACCTCTGTGATCACCAACAAGGGTTTCTCCACCAACTATTAAGTTGTGTTTTGTTTGTGGATCAAATACTTATTTTACGCACTGAACTCCATTTATAACATTTGTATTGTGTGGTTTTTCTGGATTTTTGGTTGATCTCCTGTCTCTATCATATAAAATACACCTCTGATAAAAATGATTGCCCACTTACAAAGAAATGAAGGGTCTAACTTGAACAATCTATAGGGGAGACAAACTGTAAATGGCATTCAATATGCAGACCTCTAACCAGAGAACATTGCTCTTCTGGTTTCAGCAGTTTGTGGCCTTTGTTGATATGATCTAAAAGAATTACAAATAAAGAATACTTTGTATCCAGTGAATGAAGTTTATTTTGTTTTCTGTATATTGATGGTGGTTTTTCATATGACTGACCTCTCCGCAGTTTCTCAGTCTCCTAGATTTAGCGGAGAAAGACGGCTCTGTCCTCTCCCTCCTGAGAGCGTTCAACTACCCTCCCATCTCCGACAACGCCGTCTACTACCTGAGACTGGTCACCTCCGCCTTCCTCAGGAAACGAGCCGAGTTCTACCAACCCTTCGTAGAGGAGGGGCTTCACATCGCTGATTTCTGCACACTGGTCTGTAAAACGCTCCATTATATCTGCTCTCCATCTTCTGGGTGTCTCAGCTCCTCCCCCCTTGGGCTGAAACAGCTTCTTCCTGATTTCGCCGCACACTGTGAGCTTCTCCCAATGTGCATTAGAAGCTGCAGCAAGTCAGAGCCCCACCCTCATTTCTTGGCCGGAGGACCCTCTGTATCAAACTGCAGCCCTCCAACGGTTACCAAACTACAAGTCCCATGAGGCATTGCAAGGCTGACAGTTACAAGCATGACTCCCACAGGCAGAGGCATGATGGGACTTGTAGTTTTCTAACTGCTGGAGGGATGCAGTTTGACAATTCCTTTCCTCCCTGGCCCCGGCCCTTTTTATTTGCTTTCAGTTCTTTCACACGTGGGTGTCGCCTATGCAAATAAGCCTGCCTTGGGACACCCACACCTCCGGATTAACACGCCCCGTCAAAGCATTTAGATATTTGCATAACTCCTCCCACTGCTTGCATCTCATCTGAGAATGAGCACACATACAATATTAGTAGGAAATGATACAATCTAACAATTTAGAGAACACTGGAGGGAATTATCAAATCTAATGATGGAGCCCCCATTCATTTCCCTCCAGCGTTCTCCAGAAATATTACATTGTATTTTTTTTACTCCAATGTATTTCCTATGATCCTCCACTCCAATCTAGTGGCTGTAATGCCACTCAAGAGTACTGAGGCGGGGTGCTGCGGCACTCTCAGGAAGCTGTATACAGCCCCCATCTTATCTGCCTGCCCCTCCCACCAGCCCCAAGTCTCTGCTAAATGCCCCCCTCTGGTTTTAGTGGCCTGAAGTGATGAAGTGTAATTTTGCTGCAATTCCATCTGCTTTGCTGTCTTGCATACATTTTTGTATTTGAGTCGGGGTGCCACTTTAACTTTTTTTTTTTTTTCTTTATCCAGCACGTGGAGCCGATGGCCACTGTGTGTGATCACATCCACATCATCGCCCTGACCCAGGCCCTCACCATCCCCCTCCAGGTGGAGTACGTGGACTCCGCGGACCCCGCCATAAACCAGCATGTCTTCCCCGAGGGGGCCACACCGGACATCTATATGCTGTATACACAGGACCACTACACCCTGCTGTACAGAGCCTGCCCCCAGGGGGCGGGGCCTGTGTGACCAGGGGACGGGGGGGGAAGTGACCCCCCCCCTATTGGACTGCTTCATGGTGACAGGAGGAGGAGCTTGCAGGCAACCAATTGTCAGGAGGAGTTGACAGCAATCAATTTGCACACAGACTATTAATACAGGACGATGTGTTTTTATATTTGTGTAAATAAATTGAAATTTTTAATAAACTTTTTTGCTTTGTATACATTCAGGTTTTATGTTGTCTGGGGGGGGGAGGGGACTCGCTATCTGTCATGGGGGGGCTGAAAGCTGGGAAAGCCCAACATTTTGAGTTGTCGCTGGAACAGGAAGAAAGGGGGGACTCTCCAAATGGGGGCACTTCGTTCATCCGCCAACTAGGAGGAGATTTGCATCGCTTTAGAAATTTCTAGTTGTCTCCTGGAACAGGAAGTCAATGGAAATCTCCTCCTCCTTCACATGACCCTCCCCCCAAGGGGGGGGGGGGTGCTGACATTTTTCCTCCAATCAAATGCAATTTCTTATCACTTTCTGGCCTGGCTAATGTGCCGACCTTCCCAAGAGGTGATGAGCAACTGATGCGTTTGACCAATGACAGCCCAGCAAAGGTTTACCTGGCCGTCTACATCAAATTCCCCCCCCCAAGCCTGAAAGGTTTAATCGAAATGCCACCATGCAACATCCGCCCCCCCTCACCCCACCAGCAGCAGCCTGATTGGTTTAAATTCCCTTCAATATTGGCTTCCAACAGGAGTTTGATAGACCGTGGAGCCCCCCAGCCTGTCAGGGGGTTCAATTCACTGATCAACACCAAAATGGGGTACAAAGGCATGATTGATTTTTGGGGGGGGGTTTTGCTTTTCAAAGTAGAATTAAAGGCAAGACTTTCATTTTGGATGGAGTAAGGGAGGGTTAGAACCCCCCCCCCCCCTCCCCACATTGGCTTATTTTTTTAAAAAATTTCCATCTGTGTCCCACTTGGAGACACTTTATTTATTTTTTTCTGTCCCATAGCCAAAAACAGGAAGTGAGGAAATCCCTGCGAATGAGGATGGTAAACGGGACAAATAAAGGGTAAATCTCCCCAACAGGGGCACAGACAACAAAAACCTGACAAGGGGTCTAATCCCTCTCCACTCCATCCAAAAAAAGAATTGTGCTTTAATGCACAATATATAACCCAATTGTTTTTGTAAAGTTTGCTTGTGGCCTTTACCGTATCCCCCTCCGCTTGTGGCCTTTACCGTATCCCCCTCCGCTTGTGGCCTTTACCATATCCCCCTCCTGCTTGTGGCCTTTACCGTATCCCCCCCTCCTGCTTGTGGCCTTTACCGTATCCCCCCCTCCTGCTTGTGGCCTTTACCGTATCCCCCCCTCCTGCTTGTGGCCTTTACCGTATCCCCCCCCCTCCTGCTTGTGGCCTTTACCGTATCCCCCCCTCCTGCTTGTGGCCTTTACCGTATCCCCCCCCCTCCTGCTTGTGGCCTTTACCGTATCCCCCCCCCTCCTGCTTGTGGCCTTTACCGTATCCCCCCCCTCCTGCTTGTGGCCTTTACCGTATCCCCCCCCTCCTGCTTGTGGCCTTTGCCTTACCCCCCCCTCCTGCTTGTGGCCTTTACCGTATCCCCCCCCGCTTGTGGCCTTTACCGTATCCCCCCCCTCCTGCTTGTGGCCTTTACCGTATCCCCCCCCCTCCTGCTTGTGGCCTTTACCGTATCCCCCCCCCCCTCCTGCTTGTGGCCTTTACCGTATCCCCCCCCCTCCTGCTTGTGGCCTTTACCGTATCCCCCCCCCCCTCCTGCTTGTGGCCTTTACCGTATCCCCCCCCCCCTCCTGCTTGTGGCCTTTACCGTATCCCCCCCCTCCTGCTTGTGGCCTTTACCGTATCCCCCCCTCCTGCTTGTGGCCTTTACCGTATCCCCCCCTCCTGCTTGTGGCCTTTACCGTATCCCCCCCCTCCTGCTTGTGGCCTTTACCGTATTCCCCCCCCCCTCCTGCTTGTGGCCTTTACCGTATCCCCCCCCTCCTGCTTGTGGCCTTTACCGTATCCCCCCCTCCTGCTTGTGGCCTTTACCGTATCCCCCCCTCCTGCTTGTGGCCTTTACCGTATCCCCCCCTCCTGCTTGTGGCCTTTACCGTATCCCCCCCTCCTGCTTGTGGCCTTTACCGTATCCCCCCCCCCTCCTGCTTGTGGCCTTTACCGTATCCCCCCCCCCCTCCTGCTTGTGGCCTTTACCGTATCCCCCCCCTCCTGCTTGTGGCCTTTACCGTATCCCCCCCCTCCTGCTTGTGGCCTTTACCGTATTCCCCCCCCCTCCTGCTTGTGGCCTTTACCGTATCCCCCCCCCTCCTGCTTGTGGCCTTTACCGTATTCCCCCCCCCCTCCTGCTTGTGGCCTTTACCGTATTCCCCCCCCCCTCCTGCTTGTGGCCTTTACCGTATTCCCCCCCCCTCCTGCTTGTGGCCTTTACCGTATCCCCCCCCCTCCTGCTTGTGGCCTTTACCGTATCCCCCCCCTCCTGCTTGTGGCCTTTACCGTATCCCCCCCCTCCTGCTTGTGGCCTTTACCGTATTCCCCCCCCCTCCTGCTTGTGGCCTTTACCGTATTCCCCCCCCCCTCCTGCTTGTGGCCTTTACCGTATTCCCCCCCCCTCCTGCTTGTGGCCTTTACCGTATTCCCCCCCCCCCCCTCCTGCTTGTGGCCTTTACCGTATTCCCCCCCCCCCTCCTGCTTGTGGCCTTTACCGTATTCCCCCCCCCCCCTCCTGCTTGTGGCCTTTACCGTATTCCCCCCCCCCCTCCTGCTTGTGGCCTTTACTGTATCGTAAAGTTTACAAGTAGAGGTTGACAGATGAGGGGGGTTCTTGTGCTGAATTATGATTTTATTTATCCCCCATCTCAAACTTTCCCACTACCCCTGCTTGCTTTTGTCACACTACCACACACTTGACCTCAGTACACTGATTGGCACAGGTAGGTGGTATTGGCAGGTTTCACACTGAGCCCATATCTTGTATTAGTAGACAGATAATTTGGCTGTATATTTCCATCTCCTGTCTGATCAATGTTTATAAGCAATGTTACTTTATAAAAGTTGATCAGACAGAGGGAAATGCAAAGTAACATTGTTTATAGTCTTTGATCAGACAGGAGATGGAGATATGAAATAACATTGTTTATAAACATTGTTCAGACAGGAGATCAAGAGATACTAAGGTAATTTGTCTCTCCATCTCCTGTCTGATCAATGTTTATAAACCATGTTCAGCTTTACGGAGTAAGCCCATTCTAAAACAAAAAATGTGACTAAAGCTTTGGAGTCTTTTTGGTGGGGGGGGGGGGGGATGATCCCTCTGGGTGATTGTACTTAAGTCGATCGTTGGATCCAATCAGCCATGCCCATAGAGGACTCGAATCTCAGCCGATCCTTGCTGAACCAGCCAAGATTCAATCCATGTATGGTGTGGCTTTAGCGTAACTACGCTTTCTGTTGAGGGAAAAACCATTCACCCCCTGGGTGAGCAATATGGATTGCAGGGATTGTAACCCCCCCCCCCCCCCTTCCTCATTGGGGGAGGATGAAAGCAGATGCTAGGGCTGCAAGGAAAACCAGACCCCATTGGAAACGTCACTCGATGGGACCGGCTGAGATTTGATTAATCTATGGGCAGGCTGGTTGTTCACAAATTGACACAACCAGCCTAATGTTTTTATTAATCTGATTACTGCCAGTGGCTATAGCTTCCGGCACTAATTGTGTTCTGCCAGCAGGGAAGGCTCCCTGTGCGCCCCCCCCCCCCCCCCCTCGGCAGAATACAATAGTGCTGCAGGAGGGATTCTCCCATTGATACTGTAGATTGGGGGGAACTAGCAATTTTTCTTCCTTCCATCTGTGATGTGAAAGAAGGGAAATCAAATCATCTCTGGTCTGCTTTAGGAAAGAGATGCTGAGGACTCTGCTCCACCCCAGAGCCCACATTGTTCAGACCAGTCCAGCACTTCCAGGGCATGAGAGTTACCTAGGCAACATGTCTCAGGGGTGGATCCCTCTTTCTCAAGCCTCTTTGCAATTTTGAGGTGGAGCACAGCCTTGAGCGCTGGAGTCTCTCCTCTTTCCTAAAGCAGCCCAGAGATTAGCGGTTTTATTTCCTTCCACCCGAGTCATCTAGGGCAGTGATATGTAATTAGCGGACCTCCAGCTGTTACAAAACTACAAGTCCCTTCATGCCTCTGGGTGTCATGCTTGTGGCTGTCAGTCTTGCTATGTCTCATGGGACTTATAGTTCTGCAACAGCTGGAGATGCGCTAATTGCATATCCCTGATCTATGAGCTGTGTGAAGTTGGCACCCCATGTTTGTAAAAGCTGAATAAAAATATACCATTCGTTTGTGCCGCGTTTGTGCTGATTTGTGCCGCAAAAATTAGCGTTTGTGCCGGTTCGGTTTCTGAGATATTAAACATTCAATTTAATGCAAGCCCCGCCCACTTTGCACCCCACGTTGCTGAATTTGAAAAACAAACGCGCCATTTGTTTGTGCCGCGTTTGTGCTGGTTTGTGCTGCAAAAATAAACGTTTGTGCCGCTTTGGTTGCAGAGATATTGTGCGTTATATGTTGTGAAACCCCGCCCATTTTGCACCCCATGTTACCGAATTTGAAAAACAAACGCGCCATTCGTTTGTGCCGCGTTTGTGCTGGTTTGTGCTGCAAAAATAAACGTTTGTGCCGCTTTGGTTGCAGAGATATTGTGCGTTATATGTTGTGAAACCCCGCCCATTTTGCACCCCACGTTACCGAATTTGAAAAACAAACGCGCCATTCGTTTGTGCCGTGTTTGTGCTGGTTTGTGCTGCAAAAATAAACGTTTGTGCCGCTTTGGTTGCAGAGATATTGTGCGTTATATGTTGTGAAACCCCGCCCATTTTGCACCCCATGTTACCGAATTTGAAAAACAAATGCGCCATTCGTTTGTGCCGCGTTTGTGCTGGTTTGTGCTGCAAAAATAAACGTTTGTGCCGCTTTGGTTGCAGAGATATTGTGCGTTATATGTTGTGAAACCCCGCCCATTTTGCACCCCATGTTACCGAATTTGAAAAACAAACGCGCCATTCGTTTGTGCCGCGTTTGTGCTGGTTTGTGCTGCAAAAATAAATGTTTGTGCCGCTTTGGTTGCAGAGATATTGTGCGTTATATGTTGTGAAACCCCGCCCATTTTGCACCCCACGTTACCGAATTTGAAAAACAAACGCGCCATTCGTTTGTGCCGTGTTTGTGCTGGTTTGTGCTGCAAAAATAAACGTTTGTGCCGCTTTGGTTGCAGAGATATTGTGCGTTATATGTTGTGAAACCCCGCCCATTCTGCACCCCATGTTACCGAATTTGAAAAACAAACGCGCCATTTGTTTGTGCCGCGTTTGTGCTGGTTTGTGCTGCAAAAATAAACGTTTGTGCCGCTTTGGTTGCAGAGATATTGTGCGTTATATGTTGTGAAACCCCGCCCATTTTGCACCCCATGTTACCGAATTTGAAAAACAAACGCGCCATTCGTTTGTGCCGCGTTTGTGCTGGTTTGTGCTGAAAAAATAAACGTTTGTGCCGCTTTGGTTGCAGAGATATTGTGCGTTATATGTTGTGAAACCCCGCCCATTTTGCACCCCACGTTACCGAATTTGAAAAACAAACGCGCCATTCGTTTGTGCCGTGTTTGTGCTGGTTTGTGCTGCAAAAATAAGCGTTTGTACCGCTTTGGTTGCAGAGATATTGTGCGTTATATGTTGTGAAACCCCGCCCATTTTGCACACCATGTTACCGAATTTGAAAAACAAACGCGCCATTCGTTTGTGCCGCGTTTGTGCTGGTTTGTGCTGCAAAAATAAACGTTTGTGCCGCTTTGGTTGCAGAGATATTGTGCGTTATATGTTGTGAAACCCCGCCCATTTTGCACCCCACGTTACCGAATTTGAAAAACAAACGCGCCATTCGTTTGTGCCGTGTTTGTGCTGGTTTGTGCTGCAAAAATAAACGTTTGTGCCGCTTTGGTTGCAGAGATATTGTGCGTTATATGTTGTGAAACCCCGCCCATTTTGCACCCCATGTTACCGAATTTGAAAAACAAACGCGCCATTCGTTTGTGCCGCGTTTGTGCTGGTTTGTGCTGCAAAAATAAACGTTTGTGCCGCTTTGGTTGCGGAGATATTGTGTGTTATATGTTGTGAAACCACACTGACTTTACACCTTGTTACTACATCTTACATACAGAACTTACAGAACCTATACTCAGCTTGGGTTTCCTTAATGTAAAGCTCCTCCCACTGTGCCGAGCACTGCACTTCATACTGTACCCTGGAAAAGGCAGCATTGGAGCTCGAACAACTTTTTGCTTGATGGTTTCATTCTAGCTCAGGGAATCCAGGGTAAATTTATTTTTAACATCTTTAATTTTACTTATTATTAATAATTATGCAATGTATTCAATTGCAGTGAAAATAATACATTTGGAATAGGTGATCGTGTGTTTGCTGTGTGTATACAAAAAATTTTTTTGCAATACTAGCACATCAACCTAATATAGTGATCAGGTGGCAACACTAGTTGTGTTAATAACTGATGTCCCTATGTACTGTATACATCCTTTGTTCAGGGGTAGCCAGAATGTAAAATCATTGTAGTAACATACAGAAATGCTTTAAACTAGGGATGAGCCGAACACCCCCCAGTTCGGTTCGCATCAGAACTTTCGAACGGACCGCAAATTCGTATGAACGTTAGAACCCCATTGAAGTCTATGGGACTCAAACGTTTGAAATAAAAAGTGCTAATTTTAATGGCTAATATGCAAGATACTGTCCTAAAAAGGGTTTGGGGACCTGGCTCCTGCCCCAGGGGACATGGGTCAATGCCTAAAATGTTTTTAAAAATGGCCGTTTTGGCGGGAGCACTGATTTTAATGACGATTAAAGTGAAAAAAAAAGTGAAATATTCCTTTAAATATCGTGCCTGGGGGGTGTCTGTAGTATGCCTGTGAAGTGCCACGTGTTTCCCGTGTTTAGAACAGTCCCTGCACAAAATGACATTAAACGGAAATAACATCATTTAAAACTGCTTGCGGTTTTAATGTTATATCTGGTTCCGGCAATATGGATGAAAATCATTGAGAAAAATGGCATGGGTAGCCCCCCCCCCCCGCCCATTACCAGCCCCTTTGGATCTTGTACGGATATTAAGGGGAACCCTGTACCCATATTACAAAAAGGAAAGATGTGGGGACACCAGGCCCTATATACTCAGAACAGCAGTATACAGGCGATGCAAACAAGACAGGGATTGTGTAGGTTTGTTGTGTTAAGTAGAATCTGTTTGTAATTTTCAACTGGTACATTTTTAAAGTGTAGCTCCAGTCAAAAAATCTATTTTTATGCTTTTTGGAAAACATAGGGAAGGGTTATCACCCCTGTATAATTTGTTTTGTCGTCCATCTTTTTTCATCTCACTTGCTGTTGTCTCCTTCCGTTTGCAAGTAGGAGATGTTTGTAAGTTGGATGTTTGAAAGTAGGGGCCTGCCCTATATGCTCTGCAGAAATGGCGGAACAAGGTGTTGGTGTTGTCACAACATTGTAAGCCCTCAAAGTGACTCTTGGTGGGCGCTGGAGCGCCCTGCTGTGAACGATTATATTAAGAATTGTAATTACATGCCATTGTTGAACAGTGGTAGAAAAATTGACCTTTGGTGGTTGTGGTGCTGGTGCCACAACACTATAAGTCCTCACCGTTACTCTGGGTGGGCACAGGAACGGGCCCTCCTGTGAACTATTATATCAAGAATTGTAATTACATGCCCCTGTTAAACAGGGGCTGAAAAATTGGGCCTTAGGCACTGGTGCTGGTGCCACGACACTGCAACCTCTCCCATGTACTCTAGTTGTGGTGCAGGAATGAGCCCTGCTGCAAAGCATTGCATCAAAAATTGTAATTAAACGCCCCTGTTAAACAGGGGCTGTAAAACTGGGCTGGTGACATCACCCAGAACCAAAAATGTTCTTCCAACATATCAGCGGAGGAGGAAGAGGATAGACAATCAACATAACAGGACAGTCACTCAGCATCAGCATAGGTAGTCTTGAAGGGATGTGATATTTCAAAAAAAATTATTCGGTTACATCAGCTTCAGGTGCTTGGTAGCTGTGGGTGATCCAAGACTGATTCATCTTGATGAAGGTCAGTCGATCAACTGAGTCGGTGGACAGGCGCATCCTGTGATCGGTAAAAAAGCCACCAGCAGCACTGAAGGTGCGTTCCGAAAGAACGCTGGATGCAGGACAGGCTAGTAGCTCAATTGCATACTGTGCAAGCTCTGGCCAGTGATCCATCTTCAAGACCCAGTAAGCCAGAGGATTTTCGGTGGGAAAGGTGTCCAAGTCTGACCTTGCCCCTAGGTATTCCTGCACCATGTAAATCAGACGCTGGCGATGGTTGCTGGAACCGATCATACCTTGGGGCTGCGGACTAAAAAATTGTCTGAACGCATCGGTCAGACGGCCACCTTCTCCACCGCTCCTTCTGACCGATGCCTCAGCAACACGTTGTCCAGGACCAGGAGTTTGTAACCTCCCAGTCTCTGGGAACGCGTTGCACAGACCTTTCTGCAAGGCCTCCCGGAGATGTCTCATCCTCTGCTCCCTCTGCGACGGCAAGATAAGGTCGGCAACCTTACCCTTGTACCGTGGATCAAGGAGAGTGGCCAGCCAGTAATGGTCCCTCTCCTTGATCCGAAGAATACAGGGATCCTTCCGCAGGCTTTGCAAGATCAGGGAGGCCATGCAGCATAGGGTAGCTGAGGCATTCGGTCCGGAGTCCTCTGGGTCACTAATGACAACATGATCTGCAGCTACCTCCTCCCAGCCACGTACAAGTCCACGGGTTTCTTGGGACTGTAAATCATCCCTACAAGACTGCTGCTGCTGCTGATGCTGAGTGCCAGCATCCACCTCCATGCTGACACAATCATCCTCCTCCTCCTCCTCCTCATCCTCTTCCTGTGTGATGGGTGGCACAGCAGGAACACTGTCCTGATAAAGGGGGCCTTGAGAGGCAAGGAAGCCCTCCTCTTCCTGCCTCTGTTCTGCCTCAAGTGCCCTGTCCATTATTCCATGCAGCGTATGCTCCAAGAGGTGGACAAGAGGTACAGTGTCACTGATGCATGCACTGTCACTGCTCACCATCCTTGTGGCCTCCTAAAACGGTGACAGGACAGTGCATGCATCCCTTATGCCCCACTGGCGTGGTGAGAAAAAACCGAGCTACCCTGACCCTGTCCTGGTGCCATAGTCGCACAGGTACTTATTGATGGCCCTCTGCTGCTTGTGCAGCCACTGCAGCATGGCCAACGTTGAGTTCCACCTGGTGGGCATGTCACATGTAAGTCGGTTCTTGGGCAGGTTCAACTCCTTTTGGAGCTCAGCCAGCCGAGCACAGGCATTAAATGATCGGCGGAAATGCACACAGACTTTCCTGGCCTGCTTCAGGACATCCTGTAAGCCCGGGTACCTGCCCAAGAACCGCTGCACCACCAAGTTAAGGACGTGAGCCACACAGGGCACATGGGTCAGTTGTCCTTGTCGGAGGGCGGAGAGGAGGTTGGTGCCATTGTCGAAAACCACCATTCCTGGCTTAAGCTGGCGTGGCGTCAACCACCTCTTGGCCTGCCCCTGCAGAGCTGACAAAACATCTGCCCCAGTGTGGCTCCTGTTCCCCAAACAAACCAGCGCAAGCACGGCATGGCATCGTATTGCCTGCGTACTTGCGTAGCCCCTGGAATGCCTACGGAGCACCGCTGGTTCTGAGGACCGAGCACTGGAAGAGGCCATGGAGAAAGAAGAAGAGGAGGGGGTGGAGGAGAGAGGTGTGTCACAACCAGTAGTAGCATTTTGGAGGCGTGGTGGCGGAACAACCTCCAACACTACTGCACCTTGTCCTGCATCCTTCCCAGCTGCCAGAAGAGTGACCCAATGGGCCGTGAAAGACAGGTAACGTCCCTGTCCATGCCTGCTGGACCATGAGTCAGCGGTAATATGCACCTTACCACTGACCGCCCTGTCTAGCGAGGCAAGGACATTGCCTTCCACATGCCGGTAGAGAGCCGGAATCGCCTTCCGTGAGAAAAAGTGTCGTTTGGGGACCTGCCACTGAGGGACCGCACATTGTACAAACTCATGGAAGGGGGCAGAGTCTACCAACTGAAAAGGCAGCAGTTGAAGTGCTAGCAATTTGGCCAAGCTAGCATTCAACCGCTGGGCATGTAGATGGCTGGGAGTGAACTTCTTTCGACGGTCCAGCAGCTGGGGCAGGGACATTTGCCTGCTATAATCGGACGTGGGTGTACTGCTAGCAGATTGCCCGGAAGCACTTGGCTGTGACACACCTAATTCTACACCTTCATTCCTCTCAGAGCAGGTTTCAGAGAGGACTGAAGGTCTAGTGGGGTTGGAGATGCCAGCTGATGAGGAGCAAGGAGAGGTCCGCTTTGTTCTTTGGTGTGGGTCTTTGAGGTACGCTTGCCAATGAGCTGCATGGCAGGTCAACATATGTCTGGTCAAGCATATAGTGCCCAAGCGGCTAATGTTTTGGCCACGCGAGATACGCTTGAGACATATGTTGCAAATAGCAGCGGTGCGATCTGATGCACTCCTCTCAAAAAAGGCCCACACCAAAGAACTTTTAGAATAACGCGCAGAGGCAGCGCCCTGCACAGGCAGAGCTCTGCGGTGTGATTCAGTCAGTGTGCTGCCCCTAAGCTGGCCCCCGGAGGGCATCCTGCCTCGTTGGACATGTGCCTCCTCCTCCTCCCTCCTATGAGGCACCCACGTGGAGTCAGTGCCCTCATCATCCCCTCCCTCTTCATCGCTGGAGCAAACCTGGCAGTATGCTGCAGCTTGTGGAACATGACTGCCAGATTGCTGTCCTTCTTGAGCATCCCCTCTCTCTGCGCTCACGCTACTGCCTTCCTCTAGCTGAGTATCATCATCAGAACCTACAAAACACTGGGCATCCTCCTGGAGCATGTACCCAACACTGTGCTCAAACAGTTCAGGAGACTCCTCAGGAGGACGTGGTGGGTCAAGGGAAGGAGTCACTGATGATGACATTGAGAGGCGGGAAGACGATGGGTTGGCAGCTTCTTTGCTAGTACCCTGAGCCTGGGTGAGAGAGGATGAGGAGGATGAAGAGGGCTTGGTCATCCACTCTACCAAGTCTTCGGCATGTTGCGGCTTAACATGTCCAGCTGCCGAAAAGAAGGACAAGCATGTCTCATGGCCATGTGCTGATGATGACGATGCACCGCGTCCACGACCAGCACTGTTGTCTCTAGACACAGAGCCTGCTTGCCCTCTTTTATCGGCTCGTGTCTGTCTGCCTCTCCTTGTTGGCCTTCCAGACATGGTAATGGCCTGAAGAGAGATGGGAAAACCAGCATTCGGGTAGTGTATATTGTGCTGGAGGCACACAACACCCACTAACTCCTACAGATGGCTCAATTAGAGAAGAGCTATGTAGGTAGATATAACGGTGTATACTGCGTTCAGAGCACGCAGACAGCACGCACAATCTCCTATAACTGACTGCAAGTTTTATTTAAAAAGAGCAAGATAGCTAGCTATATAGGTGGATATAACCGTGTATACTGCGGTCAGGGCACGCAGACAGCACGCACAATCTCCTACAACTGACTGCAAGCTCTATTAAAAAAAGAGAAATATAGCTAGCTATATAGGTGGATATAATGGTGTATACTGCGGTCAGGGCACGCAGACAACAACCACTACAGAAGAGCAAGAACGAAAAATCGTCCGATAATAAACGGTGTATACTGTGTTGAAGGTACACAGAACACCCACTAACTCCTACAGACGCCAATACACTACACAAGGCCGCTGCGCTGGCGGCCTTATATAGTGTGGGGCGTGTACTACACAGCCTGAGCTATGATTGGCCACAGGCATCCTGCCTGTGGCCAATCATGGCTCTCCTTGCTGTCGGCGCTGTGATTGGCCAAGCATGCGGGGTCACAGTGCATGCTTGGCCAATCATGAGCCAGCAATGTACTGCGGTGGCGCAGTGCATTGTGGGCCATGAGCGCCACACGAATTTGGCGCGAACAGCCCATAACATTCGGTATTCGCCGAACGGACGAACAGCCGATGTTTGAGTTGAATGTATGTTCGACTCGAGCACGAAGCTCATCCCTAGTGAACAGTGTAGTGGTCAGTATAGTGTAGTGGACAGTATAGTGGTCAGTGTAGTGGACAGTATAGTAGTCAGTATAGTGGACAGTGTAGTGGTCAGTGTAATGTAGGACAGTATAGTATAGTGGTCAGTGTAGTGGACAGTGTAGTGCAGTGGACAGTATAGTGGTCAGTGTAGTGTATTGGTCAGTATAGTACAGTGGTCAGTATAGTATAGTGGTCAGTGTAGTTCTCAGTGTAGTGGACAGTATAGTATAGTGGTCAGTGTAGTGTGTAATGGTCAGTAAAGGAATTAATCAAGTAGGTTAGTGTAGTGGTCAGTATAGGAATCAGGTAGGTCACTGCTATTGTATTTGAAGGGACTCGGGGAGTGCTAAAAGTCCGCAGGTTAGGGGGTGCAAATTACTTGCCTTGACCCGGGTGCTGACAACCCATGCTACTCCACTGCCGCCCAGTAGATGGCTCACTGCGGGTCGATCAACCAGGGACAGTGGGGAGACAGACGACTGACCAGCTGAGATCCGGAAACTGGGTAGGTAGCAGGTGGATAGCAGCACGTAACAGACCGATAAGCAGCTACCATGGTGGGGGCACAAATCAGCTTTAACACGGAAATTCAGGCTCACTTAGCTTATTCGCTCGGGGGGAATGCCTAGGAGCTCACAGCATCACGCTGCTGCTTGGCGCCATGTAGTAACTCCGCCCCTCCGTCATCTGCACTTCTTTCTGATGAGTATGTGCAGCTGGAAATATCCCCTACTTTGAGACATATGAAGGGTGGTACAGAGGATTCACTTGGAGGAACAAATCAAATATCTGCACTGTATCTCCCACCTGCAAGCTTAGTTCTTCATTTTTTTTTCTTGAAAGTTGTAGATGGCCACTCCGAACCTCTCTCTCCTGCTGGAGTAATGTTTTTCTTGGTTAACGTCTGGTTTAAACTTATGTTAAAAGAGAACTATGTCCCAACTTTTTTTGGCCTTAGTTCTCTTTTTGTTCACAAGGTGACATTTAGTATGTTCTCCTGTGACAAAAAAACTCATGTGCATGTGGCGGGCCATTGCCCACTATATCCTGCCAGTGCAGATCAATGCTGCAGCCGGTACAGATCCTGACAATACTGTCGAGATCCACCCTGCCGCCTGATTGACAACTGCTCTGGCTCACTAGAGCCAGAGCCATCTGTGCCCGCCCCCTCCCTGTCTGTTCTTCCATTCAGCACTAGAGAATCGGAAAGGGGGGATCCCTGTGGGGGTGGCAAAACTATGCATATGAAGTAAAACATGTATAATATCCACCAAATCTGCACAAACTATTAACAAATAAATCTAGTTGTATGTATGATTTAATAACGAGGTGCTAAGTTGTTGTGGTTTGACAATATATACTGCTCAATATCTCTGCAACTATACCAGCAAAAACCTGGCAGAAGCAAATGGCGCGTTTGTTTTTAAGATTCAGCAATGTGGGGTGTAAAGTGGGCGGGGTTTCACAAAATATAACGCACAATATCTCCGCAACCAAAGCAGCACAAACGTTTATTTTTGCAGCACAAACCAGCACAAACGCGGCACTAACGAATGGCGCTTTTTTTTTCAAATTCGGTAACATGGGGTACAAAGTGGGCGGGGTTTCACAACATATAACACACAATATCTCCGCAACCAAAGCGGCACAAACGTTTATTTTTGCAGCACAAACCAGCACAAACGCGGCACAAACGAATGGCGCGTTTGTTTTTCAAATTCGGTAACATGGGGTGCAGAATGGGCGGGGTTTCACAACATATAACGCACAATATCTCTGCAACCAAAGCAGCACAAACGTTTATTTTTGCAGCACAAACCAGCACAAACGCGGCACTAACGAATGGCGCTTTTTTTTTTCAAATTCGGTAACATGGGGTACAAAGTGGGCGGGGTTTCACAACATATAACACACAATATCTCCGCAACCAAAGCGGCACAAATGTTTATTTTTGCAGCACAAACCAGCACAAACGTGGCACAAACGAATGGCACGTTTGTTTTTCAAATTCGGTAACATGGGGTGCAGAATGGGCGGGGTTTCACAACATATAACGCACAATATCTCTGCAACCAAAGCGGCACAAACGTTTATTTTTGCAGCACAAACCAGCACAAACGCGGCACAAACGAATGGCGCGTTTGTTTTTCAAATTCGGTAACATGGGGTGCAAAATGGGC
The DNA here is from genome assembly GCF_037356315.1 of Lithobates pipiens. Lineage (NCBI taxonomy): Eukaryota > Metazoa > Chordata > Amphibia > Anura > Ranidae > Lithobates > Lithobates pipiens. The sequence goes on from NW_027507825.1 coordinate 3,973,359, forward strand.
GGGGTTTCACAACATATAACGCACAATATCTCTGCAACCAAAGCGGCACAAACGTTTATTTTTGCAGCACAAACCAGCACAAACGCGGCACAAACGAATGGCGCGTTTGTTTTTCAAATTCGGTAACATGGGGTGCAAAATGGGCGGGGTTTCACAACATATAACGCACAATATCTCTGCAACCAAAGCGGCACAAACGTTTATTTTTGCAGCACAAACCAGCACAAACACGGCACAAACGAATGGCACGTTTGTTTTTCAAATTCGGTAACGTGGGGTACAAAGTGGGCGGGGTTTCACAACATATAACACACAATATCTCCGCAACCAAAGCGGCACAAACGTTTATTTTTGCAGCACAAACCAGCACAAACGCGGCACAAACGAATGGCGCGTTTGTTTTTCAAATTCGGTAACATGGGGTGCAGAATGGGCGGGGTTTTACAACATATAACGCACAATATCTCTGCAACCAAAGCGGCACAAACGTTTATTTTTGCAGCACAAACCAGCACAAACGCGGCACAAACGAATGGCGCGTTTGTTTTTCAAATTCGGCAACATGGGGTGCAAAATGGGCGGGGTTTCACAACATATAACGCACAATATCTCTGCAACCAAAGCGGCACAAACGTTTATTTTTGCAGCACAAACCAGCACAAACGCGGCACAAACGAATGGCGCGTTTGTTTTTCAAATTCGGTAACATGGGGTGCAAAATGGGCGGGGTTTCACAACATATAACGCACAATATCTCTGCAACCAAAGCGGCACAAACGTTTATTTTTGCAGCACAAACCAGCACAAACACGGCACAAACGAATGGCGCGTTTGTTTTTCAAATTCGGTAACGTGGGGTGCAAAATGGGCGGGGTTTCACAACATATAACGCACAATATCTCTGCAACCAAAGCGGCACAAACGTTTATTTTTGCAGCACAAACCAGCACAAACGCGGCACAAACGAATGGCGCGTTTGTTTTTCAAATTCGGTAACATGGGGTGCAAAATGGGCGGGGTTTCACAACATATAACGCACAATATCTCTGCAACCAAAGCGGCACAAACGTTTATTTTTGCAGCACAAACCAGCACAAACGCAGCACAAACAAATGGCGCGTTTGTTTTTCAAATTCAGCAACGTGGGGTGCAAAGTGGGCGGGGCTTGCATTAAATTGAATGTTTAATATCTCAGAAACCTAACCGGCACAAACGCTAATTTTTGCGGCACAAATCAGCACAAACGCGGCACAAACGAATGGTATATTTTTATTCAGGTTTTACAAACATGGGGTGCCAACTTCACACAGCTTGATCTATGGGCTGCTTTAGGAAAAAAAGGTGAGACTTCCTTTTTCAAGTCTCCCCAGTGCCAACAGCATACAGACCAAAATTGCAATGAGGCTTGAGACAGGGGGGCCCACCCCTGAGACATGTCACCTGGGTAACGATCATCCCCTGTCAAAGGAAGTGTGTTGTTGGGCAAGTGTGGGCGCTCTGGGGTGGGGGGGGGGGGGTTTGTCTCCTCTTTCCTAAAGCAGGCCAGAAGTGATTTGATTTTTCACCACAGGTGGAACACTTCCTTTGACGGGGTGAGGGTTACCCAGGTGACATGTCTCGGAGGTGGGTCCCCCTTTATCAAACCTCTTGTGGTTTAGGACAAGTCTGTATGCTGTGGGCCCTGGGCATGGGTGTAACTCTCCTCTTTCCTAAAGCATGCCAGAGATATTTTTCACAGGTGGATGGAAAGATAATTACTTGGTTTCCATCATCAGCACAGTCGGTATTGATGAGGGAATCCCACCTATGGAGCTATTGTGTTCTGTCCAGTGCGGTGAAGGGGGGGGGGGGTGATGGGTGCGAGGAGCCTTCTCAACTGGCAAAGCACAATTGCTGTTTGTGGCTATAGACTGCCGCAGTAATCCCACCTCAAAAGGCTGGTTGTACTGAAGTTAGTCGATCGATTCTCAGCCGGTCCTTGCTGAACCGGGCCGAGATTTAATCCATGTATGTCTGGCTTTAGAGTAACTGCGCTTTTTCTTGAGGGGAAAACCATCATCTCTGGGTGATCGATATGGTTTGCAAGGATTGTAACTCCCCTTCCTCACATCAGGGGAGGAGGAAAACCAACACCATAGCCAGGGCTGCAAGAGAAATGGCTTCAGCTGGAGTCCCCCTTTAGCATGGGAAGATACTCCCAGAGCTGTGCTCCACCCCCAGAGCCCACAGCATACAGAATTGTCCAACAACACTTACTTTAAAAAGGGGATGGTAGTTGCCTTGGTGACATGTCTCAGAGGTGGGCCCCCCTTTCTCCAGCTTCCTGTGGTGCTGGACAAGTCTGTATTCGGTGGGCTCTGGGGGGGGTGGAGCACAGCCTTGAGTGTGGGAGTCTCTCATCTTTCCTAAAGCAAGCCATAGAAGGTTCAATTTTCTTTCCCAGAAGGAAATGTGACAAATGGGAGTGCAATCTAATTCGGTTATAGTCAATACAACATTGGCGGCTGGTGCTAAGTATTTCAGGGGGAGGTGGGGCAAAATAACCACATCCCCCCCCCCCCCCCCACGTGGAGGGAGATGGACGGAAAGGTGGTGATCGCTGCAAGCAGCAACACCCCCCCCCCCCCGCAGGAGATGGACTGGAAGGTGTCGATTGCCGCAAACACCCCCCCCCCCACGGTTTTAGATGACAAGAAGGCGGCGACCATCCACCACCATCACCCCCCCCCCCCCCTCTGCGGGAGACTGACCTTAACTTAGGGGGCAGGGGGAAGGATGAGGAGATGGCCCGTTGCTTCTCCTCCTGGCTCAACAGGAAGTGTGTTCTGAGACTCCCTGGCCAATTGGGTCTCGGACCTGCTTCCTGATTGGCCAGGAGGACAGTATTGAATAGTAATTCGCTATCGTCATACAACTAGGTGGGCTCGGGGTGCAGTACTATGCGCCTTGAGCCCACCCTTTTTTTAAGCCAATTAGAGCCTCAGGCTCCAATCACGTGCTTAAAAAAAACCCCTATTGAAATCCATGCATCCAGAGGGGCAGTGCCCTGCATGGACGGGCCGCCACTGCAATACAATAAAGAGATTCTTGGTTTTTTTAGGTCCAGTGCAGGCATTTCTGCAGAATGTCTTTAGTACACACAGGGGGCTGGTGATTGGTCTTGGATTTAAAGGCGCGTAGCGTGGAGAAGTGTCAACGCGTTTCAATCCTGTGATTATAACGCCTTCCAGCCCAGTGTATACATGGCCCCATGGAAGGGTGTCTTTATCTATGGAGCCATGTATATATGCGCTATGATGTGACTACAACCAGTTTCCCGGTGGGCCGATGGCTCAGTGGGCCGGTCAGATGCAGTCCTGGAGCCGCTCCTCTCTGACAGTGAGTGATCGCGATTTCACTCCCGTTGGGAGGAGCAGCTGCCGTCACTTGCTGGAGAGAGCGTTAGGCTTTCTGCTCCATCCAGCCTGTAGGGGGAGACAGACAGCTGGCAGACATTCCATCCTCTCTCCCCTTATCACTTGTCACTTATCATATGACACAGAGAGGAACGAGAAGCTGCCTTCAAAACTGTGAGTACACGTGGGAGGGGGAGGAAAGGTAGGAGAGAGAAGACACTCTGATGTAAGGAGAAGTGCTGATGGAGACACTCAAAATTAAAGTGGGCCGGCCATGACGAAGTCTGGGGTCAAATTTTTGTCCCAGTCCAGCCCTGGTGACAGGTTCTCTTTGCGGAGACATCAGGGATCTATTAGACCCCATATCTCTCCTCTACCCTTACATCTGATCACACTGAGATCTGTTTGATCAGATGCTTTCCCCAGCCGGTAACGGCTCGTTTACATCTGAGCAAAAGCAGAAGTGACAAAATCCTTGTTGCTCCTGTTTTCTCAGACTAGACCGTGGCTGCTCAACCTGCGGCCCTCCAGCTGTTGCAGAACTGCAAGTCCCATGAGGCAGTGCAAGGCTGACAGTTGCAAGCGTGACTCCCAAAGGCAGAGGCATGATGGGACTTGTAGTTCTGCAAGTGCTGGAGGGCTGTAGTTTGGAGATCTCTGTAGACCAGGGGGTCTCAAAATGGTGGCCCTCCAGCTGTTGCAAAACTACAAGTCCCATGAGGCTTTGCAAGGCTGACAGTTTTAAGCATGACTCCCTCACTGGGACTTGTAGTTTTGCAACAGCTGGAAGGCCGCCAGTTTGAGACCCCTGCTGTAGACCATAGAGATAATCATGGATGTTCCTGTTCTCGGTCATCTCTATGGTAAGCCGGCGGAACCTCCAGCTTCTCTCCCAGCTTTTCCCGATGGAATTTTAGAGCCCAGAAAGGCACCGGAAGGCGGCGGGACCTTTCTGCTGCATGTAATAGCGATCCAGCGGCTATTTCGCTGCTAAGATTGCTTTTACATTTGTGGAGCAGGCTTTCTCAACCTTTTAACCCTAGAGGAACCCTAAAAATAATTTTCATGTCTTGGGGAACCCTTCCTAAAACCAAATCCTCAGGGCTCAATAGGAACAATGCTCCTTATATGGGTGGTCAACAGGAAGAATGTCCCCCTTAAAGTGGTGTTCAGAATTGCCACCCTTAACGAGGAAGTAAACCCTGATGGGTGTTACTTCCTCTTTGATTCCCTGCAAAGGTAAAGCATAATGGACTACTATGCATCACATCGCATTATGTGTCACTTACCTGACACAGGAGCCAGCGATGTCACCGCTGTCCCCTGTAGTTCCGAGCGTCCATCTTCTCGTTGGGTCTCGCTGCTCCGGCGCTGTTATTCGCCGAATCAGCGATGACGTCACTCATGCGCACGGGAGCCGACACTTGCGGCATATCGCCGCGATCTGCGGCTTGCCCAGTGCACCTGCGCGCCGCTGTCTACGGCGCATGCGCCCCTAGACAGCGGTGGCTGTCTTCAGGTAAATATCTCCTAAACCGTGTAGGTTTAGGAGATATTTCTTGGACCTACAGGTAAGCCTTAATCTAGGCCTTAATCTAGGCTTACCTGTAGGTCAAAGTGGTTTGTAAGGGTTTACAACCACTTTAAAGACAGCTAAAAAGATATTTGGTGTCATGCTTCTTGGCTTTACTAAGTGGTGCTGAACCTTAAACTCTGTAGGCACCATCTAATAGGTGGCTCATCAGCCACAGCTCAAGGAACCCCCAGCAATATTCCTTTGGTAGATCACCTCCATTGGCTGCTTTGCATATAGTGCCCATAGACGTGGTCCTATGTTGGGTTTCCCTCCCTGGTAATCCCTTACAAGGCCTACACTTCTGCTGTCTCTAGCTGCTTTTTTTTTTTTTTCATCGTCATCAAGTAAAATAGATGTTTTGTTGGGTTCAAGGTCAGAGGACTGACTCGGCCACTTAAGAATACTCTACTTCTTCACTACTTCCAACAGCTCTTGGGTTGCCCTTTGCAGTATACTTTGGGTCAGTGTTCTGTCCTGTGGAGGGCCGTCCCGTCGGTTTTCGCAGAATTTGGTCCAATCTGGGCTGATAATAGGCAGTAACCCTCTACATCTCATGAATCTCTCTGCTGCTTCTGTCAGAACTCAATAAAAACGAGACCCGGGTCTATTGGCGGCCAAAACACTGCCTTCACCGTGTTTCTCAGATGTGGTGGTATCCTTCAGGTCATGGCACGCTCATGGCTCCTCTCTGCAACACAATTCATTTGTTTATCAAGACCCTGAAAAAAAAACTATAAAGATTGTCACGTTGGTTTATAAAGATATCCAACTATTACACCAGAAAACAGTTTTTTTTCCAAAAATTCAGGTTGAAGTCAAAGGTAGGAATTGAACCCATGGAGAACGCACTTATCAGCCGGGATACTTAACCAGTACTCTACGAGATTTGGTGGTTGAGAATTGACAAATGTGAGCCCTTATAGGATAGGCTGCCAAATAAATCTACCCAACATAAAACCAAATAATGAGAGACGGTGATCACCAAGATGGTTGGCTTGGAGGTTAAGCTCATGGATTATGGAGTGTTCCCTCTGGATAGCATGGAGCTGACCCCGGTTCAAGTCCTGGTGAGCACCTCCTGAGATATGCTTGGAGTTCCCTAACGTGTATTGAGAATGTGGCACTGAGATGGTAATTTGTTGAGGGATCATAAAAGAGGAATGTTTTATGAAAGATACAACAAGCTCACCCGGCTTTACTTGGGTGGCTTGGTTTTATATATGTATCATTAGTTCTTTCTGAGCATGCTCAGCAACAACACAAGTTAAACGTTCCCTACAATCTAAGGATTCGAAGGTTGGGACATCAAGGCGACAAAGTGACTTGTCCAAGGTCACAAGGAGCCAACGTGTGGTTGAAAACCCCACGTTCTCCAGGAAGTCTCCCATGGCTACACTGGCCGTCAGAGTACTTAACCTGCAAATGGCGGCCCCTTCGCTGGTGAGAGCCAACACGGGGATTCGAACCCACGTCTCTTCAGGAAGTCTCCCGTGGCTACACTGGCCGTCAGAGTACTTAACCTGCATGCTACGGCTGCATCACCTGGAGTAGATGTGACTTTCTTAAATCTTAAAGCTTCCACTGCCAAAGTGGATATTGAGAAAACTCATAGCATAGCCCACTTCGCTGTTTGTAGATGGGCTGGTGGTCAGTGTTCTATCCTGTGAGAAGCTATACCATTGGTTATGCAGAATGTGGGCTAATATTGAGTCCTGGGTCCATTGGCAGCCACTGCCCCCCCCCCCATCATGTCCAATCACAAGGTTCTCATGCTGGTTTATAACAATACCCAACTACCTTTTTCAAAGTGGTAGTCAAAAGTAGGACTTGAACCTATGTAAAGCCCAGGAGAAGGCACTTAGCAGTCAGGATACTTAACCAGTACTCTACAAGGATTGGTGGCTAGTGATGGACGAACTTCCGACGGGACGTTTCGCGAACGCGAAATGCGAACGGACCCAAACGTTCGCGAAACCGAACGTTCGCCGCGGGCCCCATTGACTTCAATGGGAGGCGAACTTTGCAAACCTTCATGTCGAATTTGCGGCCACGTGGTAATTATTAGGGGGTAAAACGTAGTCCCACCATCTGGACAATGACATAATACATGTATGAGGTGAATTTGGGATCGATAACTACAAGCATTTTTATTTTATTTGGGAAATTGTTCTAACAATTCAGGACTATGGAGCTAATGAAGGCAATGGAGGAGAGGGAAGGTCAGGGACCAGGGTAGGCAAAGAAGAGGGTGCAGGAGATGATCACCAGCAGCGTGACATACCGGAATGACACATGCACCGTGATAGAGGCATCTGACAGCAGCACCGTAATACAGAGCACTGACAGCAGCACCGTGACATACAGCGCTGACAGCAGCACCGTGACATACAGCGCTGACAGCAGCACCGTGACATACAGCGCTGACAGCAGCACCGTGACATACAGCGCTGACAGCAGCACCGTGACATACAGCGCTGACAGCAGCACCGTGACATACAGCGCTGACAGCAGCACCGTGACATACAGCGCTGACAGCAGCACCGTGACATACAGCGCTGACAGCAGCACCGTGACATACAGCGCTGACAGCAGCACCGTGACATACAGCACTGACAGCAGCACCGTAAGCAGCCCCAGGAGGAAGTCAGCACAGCACAGGGATGGTGTGATCCCCTCATAATAAGAACCCCCAGGAGGAAGTCAGCACAGCACAGGGATAGTGTGATCCCTTCATAATAAGAACCCCCAGGAGGAAGTCAGCACAGCACAGGGATATCATAAGCAGCCCCAGTAGAAATATGACACCGCTCAACCTCTTCAAAGAGGAGGGTAGGGGCATATAGTACGGTGTGCTTTTTTGGGTCAAGGAAGTGAGCCAAATGAATTAAGAAGGTCTGTGTGCTTGATTAAAAAAATAGTTTATAGACATATACATGGTCTACTGGTCACATGTGTTGAATTCCTCCGAGATCCATGCCTCATTCATTTTTAGAAATGTGAGGTAGTTAACACTGTGGTGAGCTAGGCGAGTACGCTTATCGGTCACAATCCCCCCTGCTGCGCTGAACGTCCTTTCGGACAGGACACTGGATGAGGGGCAAGCCAACAGTTCGATTGCAAATTGGGCAAGCTCTGGCCAGAGGTCAAGCCTGCCCACCCAGTAGTCTAGGGGTTCATCACTCCTCAGAGCGTCCACATCGGCCGTTAACCCAATGTAGTCGGACACCTGACGGTCTAGGCGTTCCCTGATGCTGGATCCGGATGACACCTGTCGATGGGTCGGCTGAAAGAATGACCTCATATCCGAAGTCACCAACACATCTTCAAACCGGCCTCTTCTTGCAGGCGCTGTTGGATTGGTACCCGCAAATCCTTCTCTGGGAGTGGGAATTGCTCCTCTGCCAGCGCACGCAAAAGCAGAATGCAGCATTTCTCGAAGCAAGGCCTGGAAGTGCTGCATTCTGACAGCCCTCTGCGACGGCGGTAACATTTCCGCCATTTTGTGTTTGTACCGGGGGTCTAAGTACGTTGCCACCCAGTACTGGTCCTTGACCCTCATGCTTTTTATACGGGGGTCCCTATTAAAACACTGGAGCATGAAGGCCCCCATTTGCACTAAAGTGGAAGCGGTGTGGTGGCCTGGCTCCTGCTCATCATCCAGGATAATGTCGTCCTCTTCATTCTCCTCTCCCCATCCTCGCACAACAGGGATCCCAGAAAGGTTTAAAGCATGCTCTTCTTGCTCCTGCTCATCCGCCCCGGCACCATCCTCCTCTGACTCCTCATCAGACTCCTGTTGTTGACTTGTCTCAGATAGAGTAGCCCCCCCTGGGAATTCATCCAGCATTGCGACTTCCTCATCTTCCCGCTCCTGCTCCTCCACAGCCTGATCAATGACACGACGCAATGCACGCTCCAGAAAGAAGGCATAAGGTACCATGTCACTGATGGCGCCATGGCTGCGACTGACCAGTTTGGTGATCTCCTCAAATGGCCGCAGAAGTCTGCATGTGTCGCGCATGAGCAGCCACTGGCGCGGTGAAAAAAACCCCAGCTCCCCAGAACCGTTTCTTTCGCAGAGTTCATACAGGTAGACGTTAACTGCACGTTTCTGCTGGAGCAGCCTATCAAGCATATAGAAGGTTGAGTTCCATCGCGTCGGGCAATCGCAAATAAGACGTCTGACCGGCAGATGGTGTCGCCGCTGAATGTCAGCAAGGCGAGCCATGGCCGTGTAAGATCTTCTGAAATGGGCCGAGATTTTCCTTGCCTGCCGCAAGATGTCCTGGACCCCAGGGTATTTGACAAGGAATCGCTGCACGACCAAGTTTAAGACGTGTGCCATGCACGGCACGTGCGTGATTTTGCCCTGTTTCAATGCGCTAAGCAGATTGGCACCGTTGTCACACACCACTTTACCAACTGTCAAATTGAGCGGTGTTAGCCACTCATCTGCCTGTGAACGCAAAGCTGAAAGGAGTGCCGGGCCAGTGTGGCTCTTTGCTTCCAGGCACAACAGACGCAGCACGGCATGGCAACGTCTCACCTGGCATGTGGAATAGGTTCTGGGGAGCTTGGGCGGTGCAGTGGAAGAGACGCTAGCAGCGGAAAAGGAGGAGGCAGCTGAGGAGGAGAGGGAGGAGGATGGAGTAGGAGGAGGAGAAGAAGAGTCAGGCCTGCATGCAATCCGTGGCGGTAAAACCAAATCTACACGGGTGCCACGGGTTACATGCTTGACGGCCGTCAGAAGGTTCACCCAGTGGGCAGTAAAACTGATATACCTTCCCTGCCCGTGTTTGCTAGACCACGTGTCTGTGGTCAGATGTATCTTGGCACCGACACTGTGTGCCAGAGATACATTCACTTGCCGCTGAACATGGCCATATAGCTCTGGGATGCCCTTCTCTGAGAAATACTTCCTTCCTGGGACCTTCCATTGTGGTGTTCCAATGGCCACAAATTTGCGAAAGGCCTCCGAGTCCACCAGTTTATATGGCAGTAGTTGGCGGGCTATGAGTTCTGACAAGCCAGCCGCCAACCGTTGGGCAAGAGGGTTATCCGGCATCATCATTTTTTTACGCTCAAACATTAGGCCCACGGAAGCCTGCCTTTTTGCAGAAAAATGTGAGCTTGGCGTGATGGAAGGTGGAGTGGAGGACAATTGTGAGGAGAGAGGAGAAGGAGAAGTAGAAGACGAGGCTGGACGGTGAGAGCCTGCAGTGTGGCTTTGTGTGTTCCGTTGCTCCCACTGGGCTCGGTGATGGCTGCTCATGTGCCTTCTTAAGGCGGTCGTCCCTAGGTGAGTATTGGGCTTACCGCGACTAACGCGTTGACTGCAAAGATTGCAGATGGCAACGCTATTGTCAGCAGCGGACACGTTAAAAAAAGCCCACACTGCGGAGCCATGTGCCGGTGTCCTGGGAGCGCCAGATGTGACCGTACATGGTCGATGACTCGCTCCTGATACATTTGCAGTCTGCTTTGTCCCTGCTGTGCAATGTAAGTCATTGCTGCTTCTCCTCCCTATCTGCTGGTCCATATCTCCCTCTGAACTCCCCTCCTCTTCCTCTCTTGTGGGCACCCACGTGACATCACTAGACACGTCATCATCAACGTCACCTTCCCCACCGCTATAAGTAGAGATCTCGGAGTAGGCAGCAACACCGGGGACCAACCTCCTCCTTGGGCTGATCTGGGTACTGGCGTCAGACTGCTGAGTAGCGCTTGTTGCTACCTCCTCTTCCTGATCCAATACCAAGAGTGGCTGCGCATCAGAAATGTCCTCTTGATATGGATCGGAAAATAATTCCAGTGACTCAAGCGGAAGGTATGTGGTGGTGGTGGTGGTGGTCGTGTTGTTGGTGGTAGTGTCTTTGGGGGTGCACATAGCAGAGAGTGAAGAAGAGGGTGCAGATCGAGAGGATGAGGAGGGTGCAGAAGAGTAAGGCTGAGCGAGCCACTCAACCAAGTCTGGTGCATCCTTTAAAGTAATTGAACGCACCTTCTGCAACTTCCCACTTTGGCTCAAGCCTGTTGCTCCTGCCCTACCCCTACCACCCCTGCGGAAGGGCCTGCCTCTTCCTCTGCATGTCATTTTTTAAATGACCCTGTGACAAAACTCTTAGTCCCTATACCGCTGAAGGACTGCTGCAGTATAGGTGAGCGGTCAGCAGTGGTGCACGTCAACCCTATCTATTGTGGACCTATAGCGGTCCTTACAGAACAGCAGACTGTACCGCACTCAAGCCTATGTACCGTAGCACCCTATACCAAGTTACCAGTCCTTATAAGAACTTTTGTGGACCAAGCAGGTTGTGTATTAGTGTTTAGCAGACTGTACGTCAGTCCCTATACCGCTGAAGGACTGCTGCAGTATAGGGCAGCGGTCAGCAGTGGTGCACGTCAACCCTATCTATTGTGGACCGATAGCGGTCCTTACAGAACAGCAGACTGTACCGCACTCAAGCCTATGTACCGTAGCACCCTATACCAAGTTACCAGTCCTTATAAGAACTTTTGTGGAACAAGCAGGTTGTGTGTTAGTGATTAGCAGACTGTACGTCAGTCCCTATACCGCTGAAGGACTGCTGCAGTATAGGTGAGCGGTCAGCAGTGGTGCACGTCAACCCTATCTATTGTGGACCGATAGCGGTCCTTACAGAACAGCAGACTGTACCGCACTCAAGCCTATGTACCGTAGCACCCTATACCAAGTTACCAGTCCTTATAAGAACTTTTGTGGAACAAGCAGGTTGTGTGTTAGTGATTAGCAGACTGTACGTCAGTCCCTATACCGCTGAAGGACTGCTGCAGTATAGGTGAGCGGTCAGCAGTGGTGCACGTCAACCCTATCTATTGTGGACCGATAGCGGTCCTTACAGAACAGCAGACTGTACCGCACTCAAGCCTATGTACCGTAGCACCCTATACCAAGTTACCAGTCCTTATAAGAACTTTTGTGGACCAAGCAGGTTGTGTATTAGTGTTTAGCAGACTGTACGTCAGTCCCTATACCGCTGAAGGACTGCTGCAGTATAGGGCAGCGGTCAGCAGTGGTGCACGTCAACCCTATCTATTGTGGACCGATAGCGGTCCTTACAGAACAGCAGACTGTACCGCACTCAAGCCTATGTACCGTAGCACCCTATACCAAGTTACCAGTCCTTATAAGAACTTTTGTGGACCAAGCAGGTTGTGTATTAGTGTTTAGCAGACTGTACGTCAGTCCCTATACCGCTGAAGGACTGCTGCAGTATAGGTGAGCGGTCAGCAGTGGTGCACGTCAACCCTATCTATTGTGGACCGATAGCGGTCCTTACAGAACAGCAGACTGTACCGCACTCAAGCCTATGTACCGTAGCACCCTATACCAAGTTACCAGTCCTTATAAGAACTTTTGTGGACCAAGCAGGTTGTGTATTAGTGTTTAGCAGACTGTACGTCAGTCCCTATACCGCTGAAGGACTGCTGCAGTATAGGGCAGCGGTCAGCAGTGGTGCACGTCAACCCTATCTATTGTGGACCGATAGCGGTCCTTACAGAACAGCAGACTGTACCGCACTCAAGCCTATGTACCGTAGCACCCTATACCAAGTTACCAGTCCTTATAAGAACTTTTGTGGAACAAGTGAGTTGTGAATGTTTAGCAGACTGCAGCAGAAGGGCAGCAGTCAAGTATAATATCCTTTCTATATTTGGAAGAAAGAATATTATACATGTACAAGCCTATTACTGTACCACTGATACCAGTCCTGAAAAGAACCTTTGTGGAACTAATAATAACAGCAAGTCTTTAAAATTACCCTCACTGCCTGACAACACTGCTTCCTTCCTGTCCCTATACAAATTGGCAAAAAAAGAGAACGATTAGTGGTTACTGGAACAGCTCTTTTGTGGACCTTGATAGTAACAGCTAATGATGATGATGATGATGATGATGATGAAAGACTAATCTGGCTGTCCCTGTAGCATACACCGTCCTTTCCCTTTCTCTAAACTAACAAAAGACACTCAGGCTGCTGCAAGAATCAGCAGCACAGCAAACCTATCAACACCTAACACCTATACCAGTCCTGAAAAGAACTTTTGTGTACCAAATAGCTAGTGGTTTATCTCTCCCTACTCCACACAGGAACCTGTCCCTATCGTAACAGAAGAAAGAATGTAAAATGGCCACCGGATCGGGTGTATTTATAGGTTAGGGGGAATGTACAAGTGTCCATGTGCTGTCATGTCTCAATTGGCTGTCCTGTATCACATGATAAACGTGTCACCAAAGGTTAAAGTTCTTGTATACATTAAACACGTAAGTCCGCCGCGGCGAACGACGGAAAAAGGCGTTCGAACGTGCGGACCGCGAATGTCGGAAATTCGCCGCGAAACGACCGCCGGGCGAACCGTTCGGCCATCACTATTGGTGGCTTAGTGTTGCCAAATGTTAGCCCTTATAGGATGGGCTACCAAAGAAATCTACCCAACATAAACCCAAATAATGAGAGATGAAGATGGTTGGCTTGGAGGTTATGCTCAAGGATTACGGAGTGTTCCCTTTGGGTTGCATGGAGCCGACCCCGGTTCAAGTCCTGGTGAGCACCTCCTGAGATATGCTTGGAGTTCCCTAATGTGTATTGAGAATGCAGTACTTTGTTGAGAGATCAAAAAGAAGAATGTTTTAATGAAAGATACCAACAAGCCACCAGCTTCACTTGGGTAGCTTGATTATATATATAGCGCATTAGTTATTTCTGAGCATGCTCAGCAACAACACAAGTGTAAACGTTCCCGACAATCTAAGGATACGAAGGCTGGGACACAAGGGGACAAAGTAAATTGTCCAAAGAGCCAACGTGTGGTTGAAAACCCACGTTCTCCAGGAAGTCTCCCATGGCTACGCTGGCCGTCAGAGTACTAAACCTGCAAATGGCAGCCCCTCCACTGGTGAGAGCCAACACGGGGATTCGAACCCACGTCTACTTCAGGAAGTCTCCCGTGGCTACGCTGGCCGTCAGAGTACTTAACCTGCATGCTACGGCTGCATCACCTGGAGTAGAGGGGACTTGCTTAAATCTTAAAGCTTCCACTGCCAAAGCGGATATTGAGAAAACTCATAGCATAGCCCACACAGGTCTTCGCTGTTTGTAGATGGGCTGGTGGTCAGTGTTCTATCCTGTGGGTTATGCAGAATGTGGGCTAATATTGAGTCCCGGGTCCATTGGCAGCCACTGCCCCCCCATCATGTCCAATCACAAGGTTCTCATGCTGGTTTATAACAACATCCAGCTACCTTTTTTAAATTGGTAGTCAAAGGTAGGACTTGAACCTATGTAAACCCCAGGAGAAGGCACTTAGCAGTCAGGATACTTAACCAGGACTCTACAAGGATTGGCGGCTAAGTGTTGACAAAGGTTATCCCTTATAGGATGGGCTGCCAAAGAAATCTACCCAACAAAAAACCCAAATAATAAGAGGTAGTAGTCACCGAAAGGGTTGGCTTGGAGGTTAAGCTCATGGATTATGGAGAATTTCTGCTCGGTAGTTGGAGCTGACCCCCAGCCCAAATCCTGGTGAGCACCTCTTGTGATACACTTGGAGCCTTCTAAGACATGTAGTCAATCAATGCTTGTACTGAGCCCCACCAACCCCTTTAGATTTGGATCCAATGGAGTGTATGGGGGTGGTTGTCTAAACGAGATGATTTGGACTATATAATGAGATCTTCTGGGGCACGTCAGCCACAGCCAGTACCAAGAGCAGCCCCTGTGGTGCAGGCATCTCCGGTTCCTGTGTTACAATCAGTGGTCAGTCCAGATCAACTTCAATCACCTGATTCATCTCAGGTCCATTCAGAATTTGGGATGGACAGCCTTGAGCATGCCGTGGTTGAAATCTCTCCACTGTGTCTGTTGCTGAGAGTTCTGTAGCTGTTGCTCAAACTCCTCTAACCACGATGGCTTCTCCTATGACGCTGAAGCTTTGACAGATTTGAGAAAAGAGTTGAGCGGTGGCAGCTGGTGATGTATATTTTGGGTGGGGGTAGGGGTAGGGACAGCATCAAACAAGAGACCCCGATGCCACCCCCCTGGTCGGTCGCCCAAACCCCTCCATGTCCCCTGACCAGCACCGCACTTACCCCATCTAGGTTGCGGGGAGCTTTGGGTTTGTTGTCCTGTTGGAAGAGGAGCCTTCGGCTCAGTCTGAGGTCCAGAGCGCTCTGGAGAAGGTTTTCATTAAGAATTTCTCTGTACATTGCTGCATTAATCTTTCCCTCCATCCTGACTGGTCTCCCAGTTCCTGCCGCTGAAAAACATCTCTGCAGCGTGATGCTGCCACCACCATGCTTCATTGTAGGGATGGTACTGTCCAGGTGATGAGCGGTGCCTGGTTTCCTCCAGACATGATGCTTGCTATTCGGTTTCATCAGACCAGAGAATTTTGTTTCTCATTCTCTGAGAGTCCATCAGGTGCCTCTTGGCAAATTTCAGGAGGGCTGTCGTGTCTTTTACTGAGGAGTGGCCCCTCTACCATACAGGCTGGATTGGTGGAGAGAGGAAAACCTTCCAGAAGAACAACCATCTTTGCAGTACTCCACCAGAGAATCACTGGAGCTCTGTCAGAGTGACCATCGGGTTCTTGGTCACCTCCCTAAGGCCCTCCTCCCCCCGATCCCTCAGTTTGGCGGGCGGCCCACTCTAGGAAGAGTTCTGATTGTTCCAAACTTCTTCCATGTACAGATGATGGAGGTCACTGCGCTCATTGGGACCTTCAATGCTGCAGAAATGTTTCTGTCCCCTTCCCCCGATCTGTGCCTCCATACAATCCTGTCTCCGAGGTCTACAGACAATTCTATGGACTTCATGGCTTGGTTTGTGCTCTGACATGAACTGTTACCTGTGGGACCTTCTATAGACAGGTGTGTGCCTTTCCACATCATGTCCAATCAACTGGATTTACCACAGGTGACCTCCAATCACGTTGTAGAAACATCTCAAGGATGATCAATGGAAACAGGAGGGACCTGAGCCCAATTCTGAGTGTTATGGCCAAGGCTGTGATACTTATGTACATGGGAGGAGCCTGTGATACTTATGTACATGGGAGGAGTCTGTGATACTTATGTACATGGGAGGAGCCTGTGATACTTATGTACGTGGGAGGAGTCTGTGATACTTATGTACATGGGAGGAGCCTGTGATACTTATGTACGTGGGAGGAGCCTGTGATACTTATGTACGTGGGAGGAGCCTGTGATACTTATGTACATGGGAGGAGTCTGTGATACTTATGTACATGGGAGGAGCCTGTGATACTTATGTACATGGGAGGAGCCTGTGATACTTATGTACATGGGAGGAGCCTGTGATACTTATGTACATGGGAGGAGCCTGTGATACTTATGTACATGGGAGGAGCCTGTGATACTTATGTACGTGGGAGGAGCCCGTGATACTTATGTACATGGGAGGAGCCTGTGATACTTATGTACATGGGAGGAGCCCGTGATACTTATGTACATGGGAGGAGCCTGTGATACTTATGTACATGGGAGGAGTCTGTGATACTTATGTACATGGGAGGGACCTGTGATACTGTACATGGGAGGGGCCCGTGATACTTATGTACATGGGAGGAGCCCGTGATACTTATATACGTGGGAGGAGCCTGTGATACTTAAGTATCACGGGCTCCTCCCATGTACATAAGTATCACGGGCCCCTCCCATGTACAGTATCACAGGTCCCTCCCATGTACATAAGTATCACAGACTCCTCCCATGTACATAAGTATCACAGGCTCCTCCCACGTACATAAGTATCACAGGCTCCTCCCACGTACATAAGTTTCACAGGCTCCTCCTACATACATAAGTATCACAGGCTCCTCCCACGTACAGTATCACAGACTCCTCCCATGTACATAAGTCTCCTCCCATGTACATAAGTTTCACAGGCTCCTCCCACATACATATGTACATGGGAGGAGACTTATGTACATGGGAGGAGCCCGTGATACTTATGTACATGGGAGGAGCCCGTGATACTTATGTACGTGGGAGGAGCCCGTGATACTTATGTACGTGGGAGGAGCCCGTGATACTTATGTACTTGGGAGGAGCCCGTGATACTTATGTACGTGGGAGGAGCCCGTGATACTTATGTACGTGGGAGGAGCCCGTGATACTTATGTACGTGGGAGGAGCCCGTGATACTTATGTACGTGGGAGGAGCCCGTGATACTTATGTACGTGGGAGGAGCCCTTGATACTTATGTACGTGGGAGGAGCCCGTGATACTTATGTACATGGGAGGAGCCTGTGATACTTATGCACATGGGAGGAGCCTGTGATACTTATGTACATGGAATTTTTTCAATTTTTTATTTTCAATAAATTTGCAAAGATTCCAAACATCTCTCACGTTGTCATTACGGGGGATTTTGAGGAAAATAATGAATTCAATCCATCTAGGGATAAGGCTGTAACATAACAAAATGTGGAAAAAGCGAAGCGCTGTGAATACTTTCTGGATGCCCTGTATATTAACCCCAGCGATTTCTCCCTACAACACACCCATCAACTCGGTAAAGAAGCCGGACGGCGCCCTACTGGTTTGTACAGGATTTAAGAGCAGTCAACAACCCATATAGCACCAGCTGCGCCATGATTGATAACCTGAATACCTTGTGACAGCCGATATTACACCGTTATTGACTTGTCCAATCTTTTTTTTTTTTCCAGGACCTGTTCATGAAGAGACACAGATACTAATTAGAGTTTCACATTTTTTGACCAAAGCCAGTTGGTGCACAGTCAGTGGTGCCAACATGGCGGCCTACGCCCCCCAGGCTTTGTAGATTGTCCGGCAGTTACTCATTAGCCCTCCGCGAGTCCCTTAAAGGGGAACCAACCACGGCGGCGTTCTGTTTTGCTCATGTATGAAGATGATGCGTTGGTGGCGAGCCGCGAGGGTTGCAGGCAGGATAGTAAAACCTCCGCTAGAAGATTTGGGTTCCGAAGGACACAAGGAGGCAAAACACAAAATGCAATAGTGCCAGGAGTCTGTACAGTACCCGGAAAGGGGGCCAGTCTTGGATCCGCGCCATTCTGGGTTTGCCCCGCCCAATTACCAAGATATGCCATCCTTCCTTGGCATGATCATCTATTGCAGACCATCGATTCCTAACTGTGCCCACAATGATAACCAGGGCTGCACCGATACCAGCATCGGCACTGATACTAGACATGTGCAACACGTTTCGTTAAGAATTTTTTTTTTTAACAAACTTTCGACAAATTCGTAAATTAACAAATTAACAAAAATTCACTGAATTTTTCCAAATATTTAGAAAATCGAAAATTAGAAAATAAACACGAAAATAACCAAAAAACAAAAACACACTAACAATAACTATTAAATTACAGGTATTAAAATTTCCTTTCAAAATTTGGCTGTGAACGTAACGAATACGAATTTATCCGAAGCTACGCATTATCCAAAATAACGAATGCCGCATCTAAGCAAATGTAACATAACAAAATAATAATAATAATAAATTACATTTTTTATTGTTATTAATTCGTTCCGCTACATTCATTTAGATGCGGCATTCGTTTTTTTTTCGGATAATTCGTAACTTCGGATAAATTCGTATTGCGTTCACTAACAGCCAAATTTGAAAGGATATTCCAATACTTATAAATTAATAGTTATCATTAGTTGGTTATTTCGAATTTTCACATTTAAGAATTTCCAGATTTTTCGAATTTTTCAAATTTACGAATTTAAATCATAGCAAATGACCCCAAAAATAAACAAAAAAACAAAACAAAAAAAACGAATGAAATGAAAATGAACAAATTTTTTGGCAGTGCACATATCTAACCAATACCTGAAACCAATTACTTACAGGCTCGCTTCTTTGCGCTGTCCGTGTGTAAAAAAAATAAAAATAAAATAAAAAATAATTTAATAAAAATAAATAAATAAAAGGCAATTATCAGTAGTGGATTGCCCCCTAAAAAAAAAAAAAAAAATTAAAGTCAGCAGCTACAAATACTGCAGCTGCTGACTTTTAATAATCGGACACTTACCTGTCCCAGCGATGCGGGGGAACAAAGCCCCCCCCCCCCCCACCTCATTCCCCGCTCCGCTCGCGGCGCCGGCATTCTTACTGTGGGCACCCAGCTGTGGCTTCACAGCCGGGCACCCACTGCGCATGCGCGAGCGGCGCCGGGATACGCCGCACAGTCATCTGGGACAAGTGACAGGTCCCAGATGACTGTGCGGCGTGAGGGGAAGTGATGTCACCAGCCCGGGCATTGAAGAAGGCAGACTACGAGGGACCCCCTAGCAACAAGCATTTAGAGGCGAGTAAAAAAAAAAATTTTTCCCCCATTTTATGAATTTTTAAGCTATTTTTTTTTTTTTTTTGGTGGCAACACCACTTTAAGGTGCGGGGCTGCTGCATCCTTAACAGGGGAATCCCACTGACAGCTGAATGAGTCATCGGTTGTTGACAGCTGAAGTCATACGGTAATTGGAGCTGTCAAAAAATAAAATAAAAAAATAAAGAAAAAGCAGCCACTGAAACACTAAGTTTTAAAGAAACATTGTTTCTTTTTGTATCGTTCAGTTTCTTCATCTACAGATCGAAGAGATGGGACTTCGGTCTGCAGATAAAGTCAGTTTAACCATAGGTTTTACGCCGGCTGTTTGAAGGAGGATATCGTTGTTATGGCAGCAGCTAGCCGACATAACCCCGGTATTCTCCTTTTCAGTGGGCGGTCCTCTACAAGATAAAAGCGGGTCTCTGCGGCGGATTCGCTTGGAGATCACTTTTATCAGTGGCGGGAGAGGGCCTCCCCCCTCCGCCGCTTACCGGAGCCGTCGGCAGCAGCGATCGCGTCCTCTTGCTGGCTCAGTATGGAGACCAGTGAGGGGGAAGATGCCCCGCCCCCACCCGTCTCCATACAATTGCTGGGCGGAAGTGACTTCATAACATCACTTCCACCCAAAGCTCTTAAAGGGCCATTTTCTTTTTTTAAATGACATTTTTTTTTATATTGCATTGTGTAAATATGAGATATGAGGTCTTTTTGACCCCCCCCCCCCCCAGATCTCATATTTAAGAGGACCTGTCATGCTTTTTTTCTATTACAAGGGATGTTTACATTCCTTGTAATAGGAATACAAGTGACTTTTTTTTTTAAAGTGTAAAAATTTAAAATAAAGGTGAAATAAATAAGATTTTGCGCGCAGATGAAAACGGTGTTTAAACCACACATGTGAGGTATCACCGCGATCGTTAGAATGAGAGAAATAATTCTAGCCCCAGACCTCCTTTGTAACTCAAAACATGTAACCTGTAGAATTTTTTAAA